>NW_025212460.1:19235-26836 GCF_004010195.1 Chiloscyllium plagiosum | reverse complement strand
TAATTGTTACTGACTGCCCGTCCCGGGATCAACACCTCACTCACTGCTCTAATCGATACTGACTGCCCGTCCCGGGATCCTTGCCTTGCTCACTGCTCTAATCGATACTGACTGCCCGTCCAGAGATCCTCGCCTCGCTCACTGCTGTAGTCGATACTGACTGCCCGACCCGGGATCCTCGGCTCGCTACTGCTCTAATCGATATTGACTGCCCGTCCCGGGATCCTCACCTCGCTCACTGCTCTGATCGTTACTGACTGCCCATCCCGGGATCCTGGCCTCACTCACTCCTCTAATCGATACTGACTGCCCGTCTCGGGATGCTCACCTCGCTCACTGCTCTAATCGATACTGACTGCCCGTCCCGGGGTCCTAACCTCGCTCACTGCTCTAATCGATAGTGACTGCCAGTCGAGGGATCCTCGCTACACTCACTGCTCTAATTGTTCCTGACTGCCCGTCCCGGGATCAACGCCACACTCCTCTAATCGATACTGACTGCCCGTCCCGGGATGCTCACCTCGCTCACTGCTCTAATCGATACTGACTGCCCGTCCCGGGGTTCTAACCTCGCTCACTGCTCTAATCGATACTGACTGCCCGTCCCGGGATCCTCGCATTATTTACTGCTCCAATCGGTACTGACTGCCCGTCCCGGGATCCTCGTCTCGCTCACTGTTCTGATCGATACTGACTGGCCGTCATGGGATCCTTGCCTCGCTCACTGCTCTGATCGATACTGGCTGCCCGTCCCGGGATCCTCGCATTATTTACTGCTCGAATCGATACTGACTGCCCGTCCCGGGATGCTCATCTCGCTCACTGCTCTAATCGATAGTGACTGCCCGTCCCGGGATCCTCGCCTCGCTTGCTGCTCTAATCAATACTGACTGTACGTCCCGGGATCCTCGCTACGCTCACTGCTCTAATTGATACTGCTGATTGCCCGTCCCGGGATCCTCACCTCGCTCACTGTTCGAATCGATACTGACTGCCCGTCCCGGGATGCTTGTCTCGCTCACTGCTCTAATCGATAGTGACTGCCCGTCCAGGGATCCTCGCTACGCTCACTGCTCTAATTGATACTGACTGCCCATCCCAGGATCCTCGCCTTGTTCACTGCTCAAATTGATACTGACTGCCCATCCCAGGATCCTCGCCTTGCTCACTGCTCAAATTGATACTGACTGCCTGTCCCGGGATCCTCACCTCGCTTACTGCTCTAATCGTTACTGACTGCCCGACCTGGGATCCTCGCCTTGCTCACTGCTCGAATCGTTACTGACTAACCGTCATGGGATCCTCGTCTCGCTCACTCCATGAATCGTTACTGACTGCCCATCCCGGGATTCTCGCCTCACTCACTCCTCTAATCGATACTGACTGCCCGTCCCGTGACCCTCACATTTCTCACTGCTCTAATCGATACTGACTGTCCGTCCCGGGATCCTCGCTACGCTCACTGCTCTAATTGTTACTGACTGCCCATCCCGGGATCTTCGCCTCACTCACTGCTCTTGTCGATATTGACTGCCCGTCCCGGGATATTCGCCTTGCTCACTGCTCGAATCGATACTGACAGCCTGGCCCGGGATCCTCACCTCGCTTACTCCTCTAATCGATACTGACTGTAAGTCCAGAGATCCTCACCTTGCTTACTGCTGTAGTCGATACAGACTGCCTGTCCCGTGACCCTCACATTTCTCACTGCTCTCATTGATACTGACGGCCCCTCCCGCGATCCTCACCTCGCTCACTGCTCTAATCGATACTGACTGCCTTTCCCGGGATTCTCGCATCACTTACTGCTTTAATCGTTACTGACTACCCGTCCCGGGATCCTCGCCTCGCTCACTCCTCTAATCGTAACTGACTGCCCGTCCCGGAATCCTTGCCTCGCTCACTGCTGTAATTGATACTGACTGCACGTCCCGGGATATTCACCTTGCTCACTGCTCTAATCGATACTGACTGCCCGTCCCGGGATGCTCACCTCGCTCACTGCTCTAATCGTTACTGACTACCCATCCCGGGATCTTCGCCTCGCTCACTCCTCTAATCGTAACTGACTGCCTGTCCCGGGATTCTCACCTTGCTCGCTCCTCTCATCGATACTGACTGCCCGTCCCGGGATCCTCGCCTCGTTCACTACTCTAATCGATACTGACTGCCCATCCCAGGATCCTCGCATTATTTACTGCTCTAATCGATACTGACTGCCCGTCCCGGGATCCTCGCGTCGCTCACTGCTCTGATCGATACTGACTGCCTGTCCCGGAATCCTCGCATTATTTACTGCTCTAATCGATACTGATTCCCCGGCCCGGGATCCTCGCCTCGCTCACTGCTTTGATCGATACAGACTGCCTGTCCCAGGATCCTAGCCTCGCTCACTGCTCTGATCGATACTGACTGCCTGTCCCGGGATCCTCGCATTATTTACTGCTCTAATCGATACTGACTGCCCGTCCCGGGATCCTCGCCTCGCTCACTGCTCTAATCGATACTGACTGCCCGTCCCGGGTTCCTTGCATTATTTACTGCTCTAATCGATACTGTCTGCCTGTCCCGGGATCCTCACCTTGCTCACTGCTCTAATCGATACTGACTGCCCGTCCCGGGATCCTCGCATTATTTACTGCTCTAATCGATACTGACTGCCCATCCCGGGATGCTCACCTCGCTCACTGCTCTAATCGATACTGACTGCCTGTCCCGTGACCCTCACATTTCTAACTGCTCTAATCGATACTGACTGCCCGTCCTGGGATTCTCACCTCGCTCACTGCTCTAATCGATACTGTCTGCCCGTCCCGGGATCCTTGCCTCACTCACTGCTCTAATCGTTACTGACTGCCCGTCCCGGGATCCTCACCTCGCTCACTGCTCTAATCGATACTGACTGCCTGTCCCGGGATGCTCTCCTCGCTCACTGCTCTAATTGATAGTGACTGCCAGTCCAGGGATCCTCGCTACGCTCACTGCTCTAATTGTTACTGACTGTCTGTCAAGGGATCTACGCCTCACTCAATCCTCTAATCGATACTGAGTGCCCGTCCCGGGATTCTCACCTCGCTCACTGCTCTAATCGATAGTGAGTGCCCGAGCAGGGATCCTCGCTACACTCACTGCTCTAATTGTTACTGACTGCCCGTCCCAGGATCAACGCCTCACTCACTGCTCTAATCGATACTGAATGCCCGTCCAGGGATCCTCACCTCGCTCACTGCTCAAATCGCTACTGACTGCCCGTCAAGGGATCCTCGCCTTGCTCACTCCTCTAATCGATACTGACTGCCCGTCCCGGGATGCTCACCTCACTCACTGCTCTAATCGATACTGACTGCCCGTCCCCGAATCCTCGCCTCTCTCACTGCTCTAATCGATACTGACTGCCCGTCCCGGGATGCTCACCTCTCTCACTGCTCTAATCGATACTGACTGCCCATCCCGGGATTCTCACCTCGCATTATTTACTGCTCTAATCGATACTGACTGCCCGTCCCGGGATCCTTGCCTCGCTCACTGCTCTGATCGATACGGACTGCCCGTCCCGGGATCCTCGCATTATTTACTGCTATAATCGATACTGACTGCCCGTCCCGGGATCCTCACCTCGCTCAGTGCTGTAATCGATAGTGACTGCCAGTCCAGGGAGCCTCGCTACGCTCACTGCTCTAATTGTTACTGACTGTCTGTCCCGGGATCAACGTCTCGCTTACTGCTCTAATCGATACTGACTGTACGTCCAGAGATCCTCGCCTCGCTCACTGCTGTAGTCGATACTTACTGCTTGTCCTGGGATCCTCACCTTGCTCACTGCTCTAATTGATACTGACTGCCCATCCCGGGATCCTCACCTCGCTCACTGCTCTAATCGTTTACGACTGACTTCCCGGGATCCTTGCCTTGCTCACTGCTCTAATCGATAGTGACTGCCCGTCCAGGGATCCTCGCTACGCTCACTGCTCTAATCGTTACTGATTGCCGGTCCCGGGATCCTCACCTCGCTCACTGCTCTAATCGATACTGAGTGCCGGTGCCGGGATCCTCACCTCGCTCACGGCTCTAATCGTTACTGACTGCCGGTGCCGGGATCCTCACCTCGCTCACGGCTCTAATCGATACTGACTGCACGTCCCGGGATCCTCACCTCGCTCGCTCCTCTCATCGATACTGACTGCACGTCCCGGGATCCTCACCTCGCTCGCTCCTCAAATCGATACTGACTGCCCGTCCCGTGACCCTCACATTTCTAACTGCTCTAATCGATACTGACTGCCCGTCCCGGGATCCTCACCTCGCTCACTGCTCTAATCGTTTACGACTGGCTTCCCGGGATCCTCGTCTCGATCACTGCTCTAATCGATAGTGAGTGCCCGTCCAGGGACCCTCGCTACACCCACTGCTCTAATTGTTACTGACTGCCCGTCCCGGGATCAACGCCTCGCTCACTGCTCTCATCGATACTGCCTGCCCGTCCTGGGATCCTCTCCTCGCTCACTGCTCTAATCGATAGTGACTGCCATTCCAGGGATCCTCGCTACGCTCACTACGCTAATTGTTACTGACTGTCTGTCCCGGGATCTACGCCTCGCTCAATCCTCTAATTGATACTGACTGCCCATCCTGGGATTCTCACCTCGCTCACTGCTCGAATCGATACTGACTGCCTGGCCCGGCAACCTCGCCTCGCTTACTGCTCTAATCGATACTGACTGCCTGTTCCGGGATTCTCACCTCGCTCACTGCTCTAATCGATACTGACTGCCCGTCCTGGGTTCCTCGCCTTGCTCACTGCTCTAATCGATACTGACTGCCTGTCCCGAGATCCTCACCTCACTCCCTGCTCTAATCGATAGTGACTGCCAGTCCAGGGTTCCTCGCTACGCTCACTGCTCTAATTGTTACTGACTGTCTGTCCCGGGATCAACGTCTCGCTTACTGCTCTAATCGATACTGACTGTACGTCCAGAGATCCTCGCCTCGCTCACTGCTGTAGTCGATACTTACTGCCTGTCCTGGGATCCTCACCTTGCTCAATGCTCTAATTGATACTGACTGCCCATCCCGGGATCCTCACCTCGCTCACTGCTCTAATCGTTTACGACTGGCTTCCCGGGATCCTCGTCTCGATCACTGCTCTAATCGATAGTGAGTGCCCGTCCAGGGACCCTCGCTACACCCACTGCTCTAATTGTTACTGACTGCCCGTCCCGGGATCAACGCCTCGCTCACTGCTCTCATCGATACTGCCTGCCCGTCCTGGGATCCTCGCCTCGCTCACTGCTCTAATCGATAGTGAGTGCCCGTCCAGGGACCCTCGCTACACACACTGCTCGAATTGTTACTGACTGCCCATCCCGGGATCAACGCCTCGCTCACTGCTCTAATCGATATTGACTGTCCGTCCCGGGATCCTCGCCTCGCTTACTGCTCTAATCGATATTGACTGCCCGTCCCGGGATCCTCACCTCGCTCACTGCTCAAATCGCTACTGACTGCCTCTCCCGGGATCATCGCCTCGCTCACTGCTCTGATCGTTACTGACTGCCCATCCCGGGATCCTTGCCTCGCTCACTCCTCTAATCGATACTGACTGCCCGTCCCGGGATGCTCACCTCGCTCACTGCTCTAATCGATACTGACTGCCCGTCCCGGGATCCTAACCTCGCTCACTGCTCTAATCGATACTGACTGCCCGTCCCGGGATCCTCGTCTCGCTCACTGCTCTGATCGATACTGACTGCCCGTCCAGGGATCCTCGCTACACTCACTGCTCTAATTGTTACTGACTGCCCGTCCCGGGATCCTTGCCTCGCTCACTGTTCTAATCGATACTGACTGCCCGTCCTAGGATTCTCACCTCGCTCACTGCTGTAGTCGATACTGACTGCCTGGCCCGGGATCCTCGCCTCGCTTACTGCTCTAATCAATAACTGACTGCCCGTCCAGGGATCCTCGCTACGCTCACTGCTCTAATTGTTACTGACTGCCCGTCCCGGGATCCTCGCCTCGCTCACTGCTCTAATTGATACTGACTGCACGTCCCGGGATCCTCACCTTGCTCACTGCTCGAATCGATACTGACTGCCTGGCCCGGGATCCACGCCTCGCTCACTGCTCTTATTGATACTGACTGTCCGTCCCGCGATTCTCACCTCGCTCGCTCCTCTCATCGATACTGACTGCCCATCCCGGGATCCTCGCCTCACTCACTGCTCTGATCGATACTGACTGCCTGTCCCGGGGTCCTCACCTCGCTTACTGCTCTAATCGTTACTGACTGCCCATCCCGGGATTCTCGCTTCACTCACTCCTCTCATCGATACTGACTGCCCGTCCCGTGACCCTCACATTTCTAACTGCTCTAATCGATACTGACTGCCCGTCCTGGGATTCTCCCCTCGCTCACTGCTCAAATCAATACTGTCTGCCCGTCCCGAGATCCTCACCTCGCTCACTGCTCTAATCGATACTGACTGCCCGTCCCGGGATCCTCACCTCGCTCACTGCTCTAATCGATACTGTCTGCCCGTACCGAGATCCTTGCCTCGCTCACTGCTCTAATCGATACTGACTGCCCATACCGAGATCCTCACATTTTTAACTGCTCTAATCGATACTGACTGCCCGTCCCGGGATTCTCACCTCACTCACTGCTCTAATCGATAGTCACTGCCAGTCCAGGGATCCTCGCTAATTGTTACTGACTGTCTGCCCTGAGATCTTCGCCTCGTTCAATCTTCTAATCGATACTGACTGCCCGTCCTGGGATTCTCACCTCGCTCACTGCTCGAATCGATACTGACTGCCTGGCCCGGGATCCTCGCCTCGCTGACTGCTCTAATCGATACTGACTGCCTGTCTCGAGATCCTCGCCTCGCTTACTGCTCTAATTGATACTGACTGCCCGGCGGGATCTTCGCCTCACTCACTGCTCTAATCATTACTGACTGCCCGTCCCGGGATTTCTCACCTCGCTCACTGCTCTAATCGATACTGACTGCCCGTCCTGGGATCCTCGCCTCGCTCACTGCTCTAATCATTACTGACTGCCTCTCCTATGATCCTCGCCTCGCTCACTGCTCTAATCGATACTGACTGCCTGTCCCGGGATCCTCGCCTCGCTCAATGTTGTAATTGTTACTGAGTGCCCGTCCCGGGATCCTCACCTTGCTCACTGCTCTAATCGATACTGACTGCCTGGCCCGAGATCTTCGCCTCGCTTACTGCTCTAATCGATACTGACTGCCTGTCCTGGGATCCTCGTCTCGCTCACTTCTGTAGTCGATACTGACTGCCTGTCCTGGGATCCTCACCTCGTTCACTGCTCTAATCGATACTGACTGCCCGTCCCGGGATGCTCATCTCGCGCACTGCTCTAATCGATACTGACTGCCCGTCCCGGGATGCTCATCTCGCTCACTGCTCTAATCGATACTGACTGCCCGTCCAGGGATCCTCGCTACGCTCACTGCTCTGATCGATACTGACTGCCCGTAATGGGATCCTTGCCTCGCTCACTGCTCTAATCGATACTGACTGCCCGTAATGGGATCCTTGCCTCGCTCACTGCTCTGATCGATACTGACTGCCCG
>NW_025212460.1:12286-19151 GCF_004010195.1 Chiloscyllium plagiosum | reverse complement strand
CGTCCAGGGATCCTTGCCTCGCTCACTGTTCTAATCGTTACTGATTGCCGGTCCCGGGATCCTCGACTCGCTCACTCCTCTAACCGTAGCTGACTGCCTGTCCCGGGATTATCACCTCGCTCGCTCCTCTCATCGATACTGACTGCCCGTCCCGTGACCCTCACATTTCTCACTGCTCTAATCGATACTGATTGCCCGTCCCGGGATCCTCGCTACGCTCACTGCTCTAATTGTTACTGACTGCCCATCCCGGGATCTTCGCCTCGCTCACTCCTCTAATCGATACTGACTGCCCGTCCCAGGATCCTCGCCTCGCTCACTGCTCTTGTCGATACTGACTGCCCGTCCCGGGATATTCGCCTTGCTCACTGCTCGAATCGATACTGACAGCCTGGCCCGGGATTCTCACCTCGCTTACTCCTCTAATCGATACTGACTGTAAGTCCAGAGATCCTCACCTTGCTCACTGCTGTTGTCGATACTGACTGCCTGTCCCGTGACCCTCACGTTTCTAACTGCTCTAATTGATACTGACTGCCCCTCCCGCAATCCTCACCTCGCTCACTGCTCTAATCGATACTGACTGCCTTTCCCGGGATTCTCGCATCACTTACTGCTTTAATCGTTACTGACTACCCGTCCCGGGATCCTCGCCTCGCTCACTCCTCTAATCGTAACTGACTGCCCGTCCCGGAATCCTCGCCTCGCTCACTGCTCTAATCGATACTGACTGCCCGTCCCAGGATGCTCACCTCGCTCACTGCTCTAATCGTTACTGACTACCCATCCCGGGATCCTCGCCTCGCTCACTCCTCTAATCGTAGCTGACTGCCTGTCCCGGGATCCTTGCCTCGCTCACTGCTCTAATCGCTACTGACTGCCCGTCCGGGATCCTCGCCTCGCTCACTGCTCTAATCGATACTGACTGCCCATCCTGGGATCCTCGCCTCGCTCACTGCTCTGATCGATACTGACTGCCCATAATGGGATCCTTGCCTCGCTCACTGCTCTGATCGATACTGACTGCCCGGCCCGGGATCCTCGCTTCGCTCACTGCTCTGATCGATACTGACGGCCCGTCCCGGGATCCTCGCATTATTTACTACTCTAATCGATACTGACTGCCCGTCCTGGGATCCTCGCCTCGCTCACTGCTCTGATCAATACTGACTGCCCGTCCCGGGATCCTCACATTATTTACTGCTCTAATCGATAGTGACTGCCCGTCCTGGGATCCTTGCCTCGCTCACTGTTCTAATCGTTACTGATTGCCGGTCCCGGGATCCTCACCTCACTCACGGCTCTAATCGATACTGACTGCCCGTCCCGGGATCCTCGCCTCGCTCACTGCTCTGATCGATACTGACTGCCCGTCCCGGGATCCTCGCATTATTTACTGCTCTAATCGATAGTGACTGCCCGTCCAGGGATCCTTGCCTCACTCACTGTTCTAATCGTTACTGATTGCCGGTCCCGGGATCCTCGCCTCGCTCACTGCTCTGATCGATACTGACTGCCCGTCCCGGGATCCTCGCATTATTTACTGCTCTAATCGATAGTGACTGCCCATCCAGGGATCCTTGCCTCACTCACTGTTCTAATCGTTACTGATTGCCGGTCCCGGGATCCTCACCTCGCTCACTCCTCTAATCGTAGCTGACTGCCTGTCCCGGGATTCTCACCTCGCTCGCTCCTCTCATCGATACTGACTGCCCGTCCCGGGATCCTCGCCTCGCTCACTGTTCTGATCGATACTGACTGCTCCTCTCATCGATACTGACTGCCCGTCCCGTGACCCTCACATTTCTAACTGCTCTAATCGATACTGACTGCCCGTCCTGGGATTCTCACCTCGCTCACTGCTCTAATCGATACTGACTGCCCGTCCTGGGATTCTCATCTCGCTCACTGCTCGAATCAATACTGTCTGCCCGTCCCGAGATCCTCACCTCGCTCACTGCTCTAATCGATACTGACTGCCCGTCCCGGGATCCTCGCCTCGCTCACTGCTCGAATCAATACTGTCTGCCCGTCCCGAGATCCTTGCCTCGCTCACTGCTCTAATCGATACTGACTGCCTGTCCCGAGATCCTCGCCTCGCTCACTGCTCTTATTGATACTGACTGCCCGTCCCGGGATCCTCACCTCGTTCACTGCTCTAATCGATACTGACTGCCCGTCCCGGGATTCTCACCTCGCTCACTGCTCTAATCGATAGTGACTGCCAGTCCAGGGATCCTCACCTCATTCACTGCTCGAATCAATACTGTCTGCCCGTCCCGAGATCCTTGCCTCGCTCACTGCTCGAATCGATACTGACTGCCTGGCCCGAGATCTTCGCCTCGCTTACTGCTCTAATTGATACTGACTGTACATCCAGAGATCCTCGTCTCGCTCACTTCTGTAGTCGATACTGACTGCCTGTCCTGGGATCCTCACCTCGTTCACTGCTCTAATCGATACTGACTGCCCGTCCCGGGATGCTCATCTCGCTCACTGCTCTAATCGATACTGACTGCCCGTACCGGGATCCTCACATTTCTAACTGCTCTAATCGATACTGACTGCCCGTCCCGGGATTCTCACCTCGCTCACTGCTCTAATCGATAGTGACTGCCAGTCCAGGGATCCTCACTTCATGCACTGCTCGAATCAATACTGTCTGCCCGTCCCGAGATCCTTGCCTCGCTCACTGCTCTAATCGATACTGACTGCCCGTACCGGGATCCTCACATTTCTAACTGCTCTAATCGATACTGACTGCCCGTCCCGGAATCCTCACCTCGCGCACTGCTCTAATCGATACTGACTGCCTGTCCCGAGATCCTCGCCTCGCTCACTGCTCTTATTGATACTGACTGTCCGTTCCGGGATCCTCACCTCGTTCACTGCTCTAATCATTACTGACTGCCCATCCCAGGATCCTCGCCTCGCTCTCTGCTCTAATCGATACTGACTGCCCGTCCCGGGATCCTTGCATTATTTACTGCTCCAATCGATACTGACTGCCCATCCCAGGATCCTCACCTCGCTCACTGCTCTAATCGACACTGACTGCACGTCCCGGGATGTCCATCTCGCTCACTGCTCTAATCGATACTGACTGCCCGTCCAGGGATCCTCGCTACGCTCACTGCTCTAATTGTTACTGACTGCCCGTCCCGGGATCCTCACCTCGCTCACTGTTCTAATCGATACTGACTGCCCCTCCCAGGATTCACACCTCGCTCACTGTTCGAATCGATACTGACTGCCTGGCCCGGGATCCTCGCCTCGCTTACTGCTCTAATCAATACCTGACTGTACGTCCAGAGATCCTCGCCTCGCTCACTGCTCTAATTGATACTGACTGCCCGTCCCAGGATCCTCACCTTGCTCACTTCTCGAATCGATACTGACTGCCCGTCCCGGGATCCTCGCCTTGCTCACTGCTCGAATCGATACTGACTGCCTGGCCCGGGATCCTCGCCTCGCTTACTGATCTAATCGATACTGACTGCACGTCCAGAGATCCTCGTCTCGCTCACTGCTGTAGTCGATACTGACTGCCTGTCCTGGGATCCTCAACTTGCTCACTGCTCTAATCGATACTGACTGCCTGTCCCGAGATCCTCGCCTCGCTCACTGCTCTTATTGATACTGACTGTCCGTCCCGCGATTCTCACCTCGCTCACTGCTCTAATCGATACTGACTGCCCATCCAAGGATCCTCGCCTTGCTCACTGCTCAAATTGATACTGACTGCTTGTCCCGGGATCCTCATCTCGCTTACTGCTCTAATCGTTACTGACTGCCTGTCCCGGGATCCTTGCCTCGCTCACTGCTCTAATCGCTACTGACTGCCCGTCCTGGGATCCTCGCCTTGCTCACTGCTCGAATCGTTACTGACTAACCGTCATGGGATCCTCGTCTCGCTCACTCCATGAATCATTACTGACTGCCCATCCCGGGATCCCCACGTCACTCACTGCTCCAATCGATACTGACTGCCTATCCCGGGATTCTCACCTCACTCACTGCTCTAACCGATACTGACTGCCTGTCCCGGGATCCCCGCCTCGCTCAATGTTGTAATTGTTACTGACTGCCTATCCCGGGATCCTCACCTTGCTCACTGCTCTAATCGATACTGACTGACTGGCCCGGGATCCTCGCCTCGCTTACTGCTCTAATCGATACTGACTGCCTGTCCCGAGATCCTCGCCTCACTCACTGCTCTTATTGATACTGACTGTCCGTCCTGCGATCTTCACCTCACTCACTGCTCTAATCGATACTGACTGCGCGGCCGGGATCTTCGCCTCACTCACTGCTCTAATCATTACTGACTGCCCGTCCCGGGATCCCCACGTCACTCAGTGCTCCAATCGATACTGACTGCCTGTCCCGGGATTCTCACCTCACTCACTGCTCTAATCGATACTGACTGCCCGTCCTGGGATCCTCGCCTCGCTCATGGCTCTAATCATTACTGACTGCCTGTCCTGAGATCCTCACCTCGCTCACTGCTCTAACCGATACTGACTGCCTGTCCCGGGATCCTCGCCTCGCTCAATGTTGTAATTGTTACTGAGTGCCCATCCCGGGATCCTCACCTTGCTCACTGCTCTAATCGATACTGACTGCCTGGCCCGGGATCCTCGCCTCGCTTACTGCTCTAATCGATACTGACTGCCTGTCCCGAGATCCTCGCCTCGCTTACTGCTGTAGTCGATACTGACTGCCCGGCCCGGGATCCTCGCCTCGCTCACAGCTCTAATCGTTACTGACTGCCCATCCCGGGATCCTCACCTTGCTCACTGCTCTAATCGTTACTGACTGCCCATCCCAGGATCCTCACCTTGCTCACTGCTCTAATCGTTACTGACTGCCCATCCCGGGATCCTCACCTCGCTCACTGCTCTAAACGATAGTGACTGCCAGTCGAGGGATCCTCGCTACGCTCACTGCTCTAATTGTTACTGACTGCCCGTCCCGGGATCAACGCCTCACTCACTGCTCTAATCGATACTGACTGCCCGTCCAGAGATCCTCGCCTCGCTCACTGCTCTAATCGATATTGACTGCCCGTCCCGGGATCCTCACCTCGCTAACTGCTGGAGTCGATACTGACTGCCTGTCCCGAGACCCTCGCCTCACTCACTGCTCTAATCGATACTGACTGCCCGTCCCGGGGTCCTAACCTCGCTCACTGCTCTAATCGATACTGACTGCACGTCCCGGGATCCTCGCATGATTTACTGCTCTAATCGATACTGACTGCCCGTCCCGGGATGCTCACCTCGCTCACTGCTCTAATCGATACTGACTGCCCATCCCGGGATCAGTCACTGCTCGAATCGTTACTGACTAACCGTCATGGGATCCTCGTCTCGCTCATTCCATGAATCGTTACTGACTGCCCATCCCGGGATTCTCGCCTCACTCACTCCTCTAATCGATACTGACTGCCCGTCCCGTGACCCTCACATTTCTCTCTGCTCTAATCGATACTGACTGCCCGTCCCGGGATCCTCGCTACGCTCACTGCTCTAATTGTTACTGACTGCCAATCCCGGGATCTTCGCCTCGCTCACTCCTCTAATCGATACTGACTGCCCGTCCCAGGATCCTCGCGTCGCTCACTGCTCTTGTCGATACTGACTGCCTGTCCCGAGATATTCGCCTCGCTTACTCCTCTAATCGATACTGACTGTAAGTCCAGAGATCCTCACCTTGCTCACTGCTGTAGTCGATACTGACTGCCTGTCCCGTGACCCTCACATTTCTCACTGCTCTAATTGATACTGACTGCCCTTCCCGCGATCCTCACCTCGCTCACTGCTCTAATCGATACTGACTGCCTTTCCCGGGATTCTCGCATCACTTACTGCTTTAATCGTTACTGACTACCCGTCCTGGGATCCTCGCCTCGCTCACTCCTCTAATCGTAACTGACTGCCCGTCTCGGAATCCATGCCTCGCTCACTGCTGTAATTGATACTGACTGCACGTCACGGGATATTCACCTTGCTCACTGCTCTAATCGATACTGACTGTCCGTCCCGGGATGCTCACCTCGCTCACTGCTCTAATCGATAGTGACTGCACGTCCAGGGATCCTTGCCTCGCTCACTGCTCTGATCGATAGTGACTGCCCGTCCCGGGATCCTCGCCTCGCTCACTGCTCTGATCGATAGTGACTGCCCGTCCAGGGATCCTTGCCTCGCTCACTGTTCTAATCGTTACTGATTGCCGGTCCCGGGATCCTCACCTCACTCATTGCTGTAATCGATACTGACTGCCCGTCCCGGGATCCTCGCCTCGCTCACTGCTCTGATCGATAGTGACTGCCTGTCCAGGGATCCTTGCCTCGCTCACTGTTCTAATCGTTATTGATTGCTGGTCCCGGGATCCTCACCTCGCTCACGGCTCTAATCGATACTGACTGCCCCATCCCGGGATCCTCGCCTCGCTCACTGCTCTGATCGATACTGACTGCCCGTCCCGGGATCCTCGCCTCGCTCACTGCTCTGATCGATAGTGACTGCCCGTCCCGGGATCCTCGCCTCGCTCACTGCTCTGATC
Organism: Chiloscyllium plagiosum; assembly: GCF_004010195.1. Taxonomy (NCBI): domain Eukaryota; kingdom Metazoa; phylum Chordata; class Chondrichthyes; order Orectolobiformes; family Hemiscylliidae; genus Chiloscyllium; species Chiloscyllium plagiosum. Next base: position 12,584 of record NW_025212460.1, on the reverse strand, counting down.
GATAGTGACTGCCCGTCCCGGGATCCTCGCCTCGCTCACTGCTCTGATCGATAGTGACTGCCCGTCCCGGGATCCTCGCCTCGCTCACTGCTCTGATCGATAGTGACTGCCCGTCCCGGGATCCTCGCCTCGCTCACTGCTCTGATCGATAGTGACTGCCCGTCCCGGGATCCTCGCCTCGCTCACTGCTCTGATCGATAGTGACTGCCCGTCCCGGGATCCTCGCCTCGCTCACTGCTCTGATCGATAGTGACTGCCCGTCCCGGGATCCTCGCCTCGCTCACTGCTCTGATCGATA
>NW_025212460.1:7201-10390 GCF_004010195.1 Chiloscyllium plagiosum | reverse complement strand
GTCCCGAGATCCTCACCTCGCTCGCTCCTCTAATCGATACTGACTGCCCGTCCCTTGACCCTCACATTTCTAACTGCTCTAATCGATACTGACTGCCCGTCCTGGGATTCTCATCCCGCTCACTACTCGAATCAATACTGTCTGCCCGTCCCGAGATCCTCACCTCGCTCACTGCTCTAATCAATACTGACTGCCCGTCCCGGGATCCTCACCTCGCTCACTGCTCTAATCGTTACTGACTGCCCGTCCCGGGATCCTCACCTCGTTCACTGCTGTAATTGATACTGACTGCCCGTCCCCGGATTCTCACCTCGCTCACTGCTCTAATCGATACTGACTGCTACTCCAGGGATCCTCGCTACGCTCACTGCTCTAATTGTTACTGACTGTCTGTTCTGAGATCTACGCCTCGTTCAATCCTCTAATCGATACTGACTTCCTGTCCTGGGATTCTCACCTCGCTCACTGCTCGAATCGATACTGACTGCCTGTCCCGGGATCCTCGCCTCGCTTACTGCTCTAATCGATACTGACTGCCCGTCCCGGGATCCTCGCCTCGTTCACTGCTCAAATCGATACTGACTGCCCGGCCGGGATCTTCGCCTCACTCACTGCTCTAATCATTACTGACTGCCCATCCCGGGATTTCTCACCTCGCTCACTGCTCTAATCGATACTGACTGCCCGTCCCGGAATCCTCACCTTGCTCACTGCTCTTATCGATACTGACTGCCTGTCCCGGGATCCTCGCGTCGCTCAATGTTGTAATTGTTACTGAGTGCCCGTCCCGGGATCCTCACCTTGCTCACTGCTCGAATCGATACTGACTGCCTGGCCCGGGATCTTCGCCTCGCTTACTGCTCTAATCGATACTGACTGTACGTCCAGAGATCCTTGTCTCGCTCACTGCTGTAGTCGATACTGACTGCCTGTCCTGGGATCCTCACCTCGTTCACTGCTCTTATTGATACTGACTGTCCGTCCTGCGATCCTCACCTCGTTCATTGCTCTAATCGATACTGACTGCCTGGCCGGGATCCTCGCCTTACTCACTGCTCTAATCATTACTGACTGCCCATCCCAGGATCCTCGCCTCACTCACTGCTCTAATCATTACTGACTGCCCGTCCCGGGATCCTCAACTCGCTCACTGTTCTAATCGTTACTGACTGCCCCATCCCGGGATCCTCACCTCACCTCACTGTTCTAATTGATACTGACTGCCTGTCCTGGGATCCTCACCTCGCTCACTGCTCTAATCGATACTGACTGCCCATCCCGTGATCCTCACCTCGCTGCTCTAATCGTTTACGACTGACTTCCCGGGATCCTTGCCTCGCTCACTGCTCTTGTCGATACTGACTGCCTGTCCCGGGATCCTCACCTCGCTTGCTCCTCCAATCGATACTGACTGCACGTCCAGGGATCCTCGCCTCGCGCACTGCTCTGATCGATACTGACTGCCCGTACCGTGACACTCATATTTCTCACTGCTCTAATCGATACTGACTGCCCGTCCCAGGATTCTCACCACGCTCACTGCTCTAATCGACAGTGAGTGCCCTTCCAGGGATCCTCGCTACGCTCACTGCTCTAATTGTGACTGACTGCCCGTCCCGGGATCAACGCCTCATTCACTGCTCTAATCGAGACTGACTGCCCGTCCTGGGATCAACGCCTCATTCACTGCTCTAATCGATACTGACATCCCGTCCCCGAATCCTCACCTCGCTTACTGCTCTAATCGATACTGACTGCCCGTCCCGGGATCCTCACCTCGCTCACTGCTCAAATCACTACTGACTGCCTCTCCCGGGATCATCGCCTCTCTCACTGCTCTGATCGATACTGACTGCCTGTCCCGGGATCCTCACCTCGCTCGCTCCTCTCATCGATACTGACTGCCTGTCCCGGGATCCTCACCTCGCTCGCTCCTCTCATCGATACTGACTGCCCGTCCCGGGATCCTCTCCTCGCTCACTCCTCTAATCGATACTTACTGCCCGTCCCGGGATGCTCACCTCGCTCACTGCTCTAATCGTTACTGACTGCCCGTCCCGGGATCCTCGCCTCGCTCACTCCTCTAATCGATACTGACTGCCCGTCCCGGGATGCTCACCTCGCTCACTGCTCTAATCGATATTGACTGCCCGTCCCGGGATCCTCGCATTATTTACTGCTCTAATCGATACTGACTGCCCAGCCCGGGATCCTCACCTCGCTCACTGCTCTAATCGATACTGACTGCCTGTCCCAAGATCCTCGCCTCGCTCACTGCTCTAATCGATACTGACTGTCCGTCCCGCGATCCTCACCTCGCTCATTGCTCTAATCGATACTGACTGCCCGGCCGGGATCCTCGCCTCACTCACTGCTCTAATCATTACTGACTGCCCATCCCAGGATCCTCGCCTCGCTCTCTGCTCTAATCGATACTGACTGCCTGTCCCGGGATCCTCGCATTATTTACTGCTCTAATCGTTACTGACTGCCCATCCCGGGATCCTCACCTCGCTCACTGCTCTAATCGATACTGACTGCCCATCCCGTGATCCTCACCTCGCTGCTCTAATCGTTTACTACTGACTTCCCGGGATCCTTGCCTCGCCCACTGCTCTTGTCGATACTGACTGCCTGTCCCGGGATCCTCACCTCGCTTGCTCCTCTAATCGATACTGACTGCACGTCCAGGGATCCTCACTTCGCTCACTGCTCAAATCACTACTGACTGCCTCTCCCGGGATCATCGCCTCTCTCACTGCTCTGATCGATACTGACTGTCTGTCCCGGGATCCTCACCTCGCTCAATCCTCTAATCGATACTGACTGCCGGGCCCGGGATCCTCGCCTCGCTCACTGTTCTAATCGTTACTGACTGCCCATCCCAGGATCCTCACCTCGCTCACTGTTCTAATCGTTACTGACTGCCCATCCCGGGATCCTCACCTCGCTCACTGCTCTAATCGATACTGACTGCCCATCCCGTGATCCTCACCTCGCTCACTGTTCTAATCGTTACTGACTGCCCATCCCGGGATCCTCACCTCACTCACGGTTCTAATTGACACTGACTGCCTGTCCTGGGATCCTCACCTCGCTCACTGCTCTAATCGTTACTGACTGCCCATCCCAGGATCCTCGCCTCGCTCTCTGCTCTAATCGATACTGACTGCCTGTCCCGGGATCCTC
>NW_025212460.1:0-3841 GCF_004010195.1 Chiloscyllium plagiosum | reverse complement strand
AATCGTTACTGACTGCCCGTCCCGGGATTCTCGCCTCACTCACTCCTCTAATCGATACTCACTGCCCGTCCCGTGACCCTCACATTTCTCACTGCTCTAATCGATCCTGACTGCCCGTCCCGGGATCCTCGCTACGCTCACTGCTCTAATTGTTACTGACTGCCCATCCCGGGATCTTCGCCTCGCTCACTCCTGTAATCGATACTGACTGCCCATCCCAGGATACTCGCGTCGCTCACTGCTCTTGTCGATACTGACTGCCTGTCCCGGGAATCTCACCTCGCTCACTTCTCTAATGGATACTGACGGCCCGTCCCGTGATCCTCACCTCGCTCGCTCCTCTAATCGATACTGACTGCCCGTCCTGTGACCCTCACATTTCTAACTGCTCTAATCGATATTGACTGCCCGTCCTGGGATTCTCACCTCGCTCACTGCTCTAATCGATACAGACTGCCCGTCCCGCGATCCTCGCATTATTTACTGCTCTAATCGATACTGACTGCCCGTCCCGGGATGCTCACCTCGCTCACTGCTCTAATCGATACTGACTGCCTCTCCCGGGATTCTCACCTCGCTCACTGCTCTAATTGATAGTGACTGCCAGTCCAGGGGTCCTCGCTACGCTCACTGCTCTAATTGATACTGACTGTCTGTCCCGGGGTCTACGCCTCGCTCACTGCTCTAATTGATACTGACTGCCTGGCCCGGGATCCTCACCTCGCTCACTGCTCTAATTGTTACTGACTGTACGTCCAGAGATCCTCGTCTCGCTCACTGCTGTAGTCGATACTGACTGCCTGTCCTGGGATCCTCACCTCGCTCGCTGCTCTAATCGATACTGACTGCCCGGCCGGGATCCTCGCCTCACTCACTGCTCTAATCATTACTGACTGCCCATCCCAGGATCCCCACGTCACTCACTGCTCTAATTGATACTGACTGCCCGTCCCGGGATCCTCACCTCGCTCAATGTTGTAATCGATACTGACTGCCTGTCCCGGGATCCTTGCCTCGCTCACTGCTCTAATCGCTACTGACTGCCCGTCCTGGGATCCTCGCCTTTCTCACTGATCGAATCGTTACTGACTAACCGTCATGGGATCCTTGTCTCGCTCACTCCATGAATCGTTACTGACTGCCCGTCCCGGGATTCTCGCCTCACTCACTCCTCTAATCGATACTCACTGCCCGTCCCGTGACCCTCACATTTCTCACTGCTCTAATCGATCCTGACTGCCCGTCCCGGGATCCTCGCTATGCTCTCTGCTCTAATTGTTACTGACTGCCCATCCCGGGATCTTCGCCTCGCTCACTCCTCTAATCGATACTGACTGCCCATCCCAGGATACTCGCGTCGCTCACTGCTCTTGTCGATACTGACTGCCTGTCCCGGGAATCTCACCTCGCTCACTGCTCGAATCGATACTGACTGCCTGTCCCGGGATTCTCGCATCACTTACTGCTTTAATCGTTACTGACTACCCGTCCCGGGATCCTTGCCTCGCTCTCTCCTCTAATCGTAACTGACTGCCTGTCCTGGGATCCTCACCTCACTCGCTGCTCTAATCGATACTGACTGCCTGTCCCAAGATCCTCGCCTCGCTCACTGCTCTTATTGATACTGATTGTCCGTCCCGCGATCCTCACCTCGCTCACTGGTCTAATCGATACTGACTGCCCGGCCGGGATCCTCGCCTCACTCACTGCTCTAATCATTACTGACTGCCCATCCCAGGATCCTCGCCTCGCTCAATGCTGTAATCGATACTGACTGCCTGTCCCGGGATCCTCACGTCGCTCACTCCTCTAATCGATACTGACTGCCTGTCCCGGGATCTTCACCTCGCTCACTCCTCTAATCGATACTGACTGCCCGTCCCGGGATCCTCGCCTCGCTCTCTGCTCTGATCGATACTAACTGCCCGTCCCGGGATACTCACCTCGCTCACTGCTCTAATCGATACTGACTGCACGTCCCCGGATCCTCACCACGCTTCCTCCTCTACTCGTTACTGTCTGTCCCTCCCAGGGTCCTCGCCTCTCTCACTGCTCTCATCCTTACTGACTGCCTGTCCCGAGATCCTCACCTCGCTCACTCCTCTAATCGTTACTGATTGTCCGTCCCGAGATCCTCACCTCTCTTACTGCTCTAATCGATACTGACTGCCTGTCCCGGGATCCTCAACTATCTTACTGCGCTAATCGATACTGTCTGCCCATCCCGGGATCCTCACCTCGCTCACTGCTCTAATCGTTACTGACTGCCCGTCCCGGGATCCTCACCTCGCTCACTGCTCTAATTGTTCCCGACTGTCCGTCCCAGGATCCTCACCTCACTCACTTCTCTAATCAATACTGACTGTCCGTCCCGGGATCCTCGCCTCGCTCACCGCTCTAAACGATACTAACTGCCCGTCCCGGGATCCTCGCCTCGCTCACTGCTCTAATCGTTACTGACTGCCTGTCCTGGGTCCTCACCTCGCTTACTCCTCCAATCAGTGCTGACTGCTCGTCCCAGGATCCTCTCCTCACTTACTTTTCTAATCGATACTGACTGCCCATCCTGCAATCCTCACCTCGCTTACTCCTCCAATCAGTGCTGACTTCCCATCCCGGGATCCTTATCTCTCATGGTCATTAGCATCAGTGTCAGAAAAATCTCCAGATCTTTTATTTCATCATGTAAGTGTTGGGATTGAATTGTTGATCTTTATGCCAGCATTTATTACCCATACCCATTTGCCATTAATTAGTTGGTGATGAGATGTCTTCTCAAGCTGTTGTGGTCCATGTGATGTCCTAGCCAAATAGTTTTTCCCAAGTTTAGATTCTGAACACAATCACACCATCACAAAGTCAACTTATTTTTTTAACTCTTAGCTTCAGACAAATTTACCCCTCTTATCTGTTGCTAAATTACACTAAACTCCCTTAATCCAAACAAATTCTGTTGAGTCTCTTCCATTCTACTCTCCATTAATCTGAAATAATCCACAACCCTGCTGCCTGTTTCTCAACTGACATCATTTCCCATTTAGTTATCATCCCCTACTCGCTGCCCTACACTGGCTCCCAAACAAATAAAATTTTAAAATTCTCTTTCTTGTGTATTAATGTCTCTGTAGCCTAACATTGTTTCCTTCTGAAACTTGAAAAAGTTCAGAAAAGATTTACAAGCATGTTGCCAGGGTTGGAGGATTTGAGCTATAGGGAGAAGCTAAACAGGATGGGGCTGTTTTCCCTGGAGTGTTGGAGGCTGAGGGTTGACCTTATAGAGGTTTACAAAATTATGAGGGGCATAGATAGGATAAATAGACAATTTTTTTTCCCTGGGATCGGGGAGTCCAGAACTGGAGGGCATAGGTTTAGAGTGAGAGGAGAAAGATATAAAAGAGACCTAAGGGGCAACCTTTTCACGCAGAGGGTGGTACGTGTATGGAATGAGCTGCCAGAGGATGTGATGAAGGCTGGTACAATTGCAACATTTAAGAGGTATTTGGATGGGTATATGAATAGGAAGGGTTTGGAGGGATATGGGCCGGGTGCTGGCAGCTGGGACTAGATTGGGTTGGGATATCTGGTCGGCCTGGACAGGTTAGACCGAAGGGTCTGTTTCCATGCTGTACATCTCTATGACCAACCCTCCAAAGAGTAATCCATTCCCCTATCTGTTGGTCCACCGGATAGAAGGTGGCCTTCCACTGGTAAACCCACCACCAAGACTTTCAGGGTACCATTTGAAAAGCAGGGTGGCAGTTTCTGTTTCAGAGATATAAAGACCAAATCTTTTTGTTTTCTTGTATTCTTGATTGTGGACTGAAATGAGAAAAGGATTTTT
>NW_025212459.1:24278-26832 GCF_004010195.1 Chiloscyllium plagiosum | reverse complement strand
CACGGCCGCCCCTGCCTCCTCCTGGGATCTTTCACCCTTTAAGATATTGCTGGGGGGACGATTTCCCGGGGACAAGTCATAAGGTACAGATCTCGGGCACAGAGTGTCTCCGTGTTGCTCAGAAGGGAAGGGTGCAGAGGAGCAGAGCGTTCGTCATTGGTGATTCCAGAGTGAGGGGGACAGATAGGAATCTCCGGGTGAACGAGACAGACTCATAGTTGCTGTGTTGCCTCACTGGTTCTAGGGTTTGTGATGTCTCGGATCGTGTTTTTAGAACCATTAATGGGAAGGAGGAGCACTCCAAGTCGTTGTCTATGTAGACATCAATGGCTCAAGTCGGAAAATTAATGGCGTTTCAAGACAGAAATTCAGGAAGCTGGGGCGATAGCTCAGACCTCGAATATACAAAGTTTTTATTTCTTTTTTTTACACATGCCACGTGCTAGTGAGGCGAGAAACGGGGAGAGAGACGAGTTAAACCCCTGGCTACAACGAAGGCGCAGGAGGAAGGCTTTCATATGCCTGCATAATTGGGGAATGTTTTCTGAACGAGGGACTTCTCCAAATGGGATTGTCTGCACCTGAACAAGAGCAGTACCAATATCTTTTGTGGAAAATATACTAATTATCCTCAGGAGAAACTAAACTCATTCAACTGGGGCGGGGTGGAAACCTAAACTGTTATTTCCCTATACAGGAGGTTGAGAGTAGTGCAGTCATGGTTGAGTTTTCAAGGTCACAGGAGTGTACGGGTCGGCAGGAAAGTGACTTGAAATGTGTCTACCTCAACGCCCAGAACATTCAGATGAAGATGCGTTAACTTGCAGCATGGGTTCCTACACAGAACTCATATCTTTAGGCCATTTCGGCGACATGGATAGGAAACGGACAGTAGTGGTTGTTGCATGTTCCTGGATTTCACTAAGATCAGGAACGATTGTAAAAGTGAGTGTGGTGTGGAATTGTGAATCAAGGACAATACTGCAATGGTTGAGAGGACACTTGAGCACTCGCCTACTGAGGTTAGAAACATGAAAGGAGAAGTCACCCTGTTGGGAGTTTTCAAAGGGTCTCCGAATATTTCCAGAGACCTCGAGTAAAGGATAGCAAATATGATTCTGCAGAGGAGCGAAAGTAACTGGTTACTTGTTATGGGAGACTTCAACTTTCCTAATATTGAGTGGATACGATGAAGTGTCAATATAAAGCCTAGTTTTATGAAGCCTATTTTATCAATATATAACAGGTTATGTAAAACTAGCCTGGGTTTCTCAATATCGTTTTCCAACCCACACAAACTGTGGGCAACCGTCCTGTGGGACAGAATTGTGTTCTTTGTTACTGTAGAACAGATATTTGGAGCAAGCAGACTCCACCTGCACCTGTGCAGGTGGTTTGAGGAGCTGAATAAAACAGAAACATTCGACTGAGTAGCAAGTGTGGCTCAGAAGACACTTGTCACTGCTCCACCAGACACTATGACCATGTCTGATCTGACTGCGGGTCTCCGGAGCACGTTTTTGTATGTATACAACTTTCCTAAATTCACTTGGCTGTCAAATGTTGAACAAATATAACTTTGATCAAATGCAAATAGCCAGACACCACAAAACTCTGAGAAAGGGTATTCCCACTTGAACCACCCTTTCAGAATGTCTTGGTAGTGTCCCGACCAATGTCGCAGTGTCACCAATGCCTTTTTCTTCCCCACTTTTCCACTGGTTTCAACAAATTTTAAATGTATCCATTTGAGTGATATGCAGAACGACACAAATAGCAGACTGGAGCATTTTCTACAAATATGTACGATAAGCAAATTCGTAAGAAATACTAACATTTGCAAAGTATTCCCAATGTTATTCTGCCTTTAAAATTATTCTGCCCACTTAATTTCTGGAAATAAGCTACGCAGAACAGTTGCATTTGGATGAATCCCTTTGCTTCAGATAGTGGAACGATGCCAATGAATCCTCATGAGGAATCCTTCACGAATGGTAAAGATGAATCACGGATTTTCTGTTGTCAGGCGGAAACAAGTAAGAGAGAGGGAGCAATCGGCTGTTGATTGTCAGGTGGGTAATATTTTTCCCCCTCTCTGTGTGGAAGCATGCAATAATGCCAACTGAACATCAAACTGCACCGTGTGCACTCCCTTTCAACATTGCCTGGAACGTATGATTATGGACTATATGCAGGTGCATCATTATTGTTATCGTACACAGCGCCATTCATAAGCTAAATATGTCCCTGTTTTATAATTATATTGTATGTGCGTCCGTGAAATTTAAAAATTTGATTTGGAATCTTACTATTATGCGTTAGTATCAATAAATCTTATTCATAACATTTATTCTCTAGCTTACGTTCCCTTAACAGAAGAAAACATGTATCAAGCTGTTCCACATTTCTGAATGTCGTATTTCCACAAGATTTCTCATCTGAGATCTTAACTGACAACTTTCCATAACAAATGGCATTCATTGCAGGAATAAGGAAAGGGAAAAAAATTTGAAAATTTCCGAGAAGGATTATATCTTTTCGATTACTTTAAGGA
>NW_025212459.1:20210-23462 GCF_004010195.1 Chiloscyllium plagiosum | reverse complement strand
AAAAAGAACAGATCTACTTATTCAGCAGCAATTAACAGTTTTTTGAAACTATTCTGACAAGTAATAAGTTTTTAAAAATATTATTTAAATAATCACGGAGACAGATTTCAACATAATTGTGAAACATTAAAGAGATGCCAGACATATCTTGCCAAAACAAAACTTCCAGAAGAAGGCTTGCTGACGCAATGTTGACTTCTCCACCTCTTAATTTTGCCTGGCCTGTTTAGTACTTCCAGCCTCCTACATGTCTACTTTGGATTCCAGCATCTGCATTATTTGTCTCCAGCTAAAAGAAGTTACCAATCGAAATATTTGTGCATATTATTATTAATATTACGAGCTTTTTTGTAAATAGCAGAATCACTTGTTTATGTCTGAATGAAGGGCTAATGGAATTTGATAAGATATGGCCAGTACAATGGAGAATAAAATGCAAGGAGTCTCTCAAAATAAAACTTGACGCAATTGAACAAAAACAGTACAGCCATTTACTTTGGAATGCAGCGTAGAAACATCCCAAGGGCGAGAGGTTACAAAAATCGTTTACACCTAAAATAACGAAGAACCAACGGCTGTCCATCGAAGTATCCGTTAATAATCAGGTGTTTCACAAGATTGCTCCCATAGAATGAAAGGGGAAGGTGAAGTTAGCACGTTGCGTACGAGCATTGTAACGTAAAATGTATAAAAATACTGTATTTTTACTGTAAAATCAGAGTATGACTTTCATCGCTCTTCTGATCTGACTTGAAGATTAAGAAAACCACTATGCTTTCACGTCAAAGCCAGATTCGAGGAAGATCCTTTAGTTCTATCCCTGCATTAAAAGATTTTTGATTGAATAATAAGCCACTCTGTGCCGGTATTATGTGTGCTTCCAGACTCTTTGTCACTGGTCAGTGAAATCTAACGAGTACACAAGCACCTATAGAACAGAGGGAGAAACGAAAACTTAGATAGGGGCATACACGACATTAAGCAGTCATTAGACAAGACCAACGTTAGCATGATCAGCATCATTTGAAGTTAGAGGATCGATTCATCAGCCTAAAATTGATAGGAAAGATGCTTCTACTGAACCTGCTGGTGAGTGTGTTCATGTGTCTCTATTGTTTGGCTGACGGAAGAGGTTGTAGGAGATTATTACTGGGGTGGGAGTGGCCTCTGTTAATGCTGGCAGCCTTTCTGTGGCAGCGAACCATGTCAATGGAATCCACGGATGGAAGTTCACTTCCGTGATGGTCTGAGTTTTGTTGTTCGAGAGATTGTTCTCATTGCACCACGTCACAAAGCCCTCTAACTCACTTTTGTATTTTGGCCCGTTGTTGTTTGTTAACTGTTCTCCTATGGCATTATCATCAGCCGACCTGTGGATGGTGTTCGTTCGGAATTTGACATCACAGCTGTGGGTGCACTGGGAGTACAATCGCGGTCTGGGGGCACCGCTGTAGGTATACAGGGAGCACACTTTGGAGCTGACAACACAGCCGTGGGTGAACAGGAAATAGAGTTAGTGGGCTGAGGACATAGCCGTGGGTGTATAGGGAATACAGTAGGGGACTAAGGACGCAACTGTGGGTGTGCAGGGAACATAGTTTGGGGCTGAAGGTACAGCCGTGACAGTACAGGGAATATTGCAGCGGTCTGAGGACACAGCCGTGGGTGTACAAGTATTACAGTAGGGCAATGAGGACACAGCCGTGGATACACAGTGAGCACAGCAGGTGGCTGAGGGCACAGCCTCGGGTGTGCAGTGAGTACTGTCAGGGGCTGGAAACACAACCGCGTGTGCACAGGGAGTACAGTAGAGGGCTGCGAACACAACCGGGGGTTTACAGTGAGTAATGTAGGAGGCTGAGCACAGCCGATTGTTTACAGAGAGAATGATTGGAATCTGAGGACAAAGCCATGGATGTACATGGTGTACAGTAGAGGGCAGAGGATACAGCCATCGGTGCACAAAGGCTTCAGTAAGCATTTGAGACCAGAGCTATGGGTGTACAGTTAGTACAGTAGGGTCTGAGGGCCCAGCCGTAGGTATACAGGGTGTACACTAGGGGGCTGAGGATACAGCTATGTGGGTAAGGGAGTATAGTAGGGGGTTGCACGCATAGCCATGGGGATACAGCGAATACAGGAGGGGGCTGCGGATCCCCCTCCTGTGTTGAGAGTTATTGTGGAGAAAGTGCTGTTGCCTATCTTCACTATTGCGATCTGTGAGTCAGAAAGCTGAAAGATCCCAGTTGCAGGGAGCAGAGCGGAGACAAATCTCAAATCTTACTGAGTTTTGATTTCAGTCTTGAAGGTATAATGGTGTTGAAGGCGCAACCTTACGGGGATGATGGTGATCTACTTGAACCAGGTTAGGATTTCGACTAGTGGGAGGGAGAAGGTGAAGATGTTTGTGAATATGTCCGCGAACTGGTCTGCACTGGATCTGAGTGCTCGACGGGTAACACTTTCCAGGCCCATCGTTTTCCCTGGGATGACTCCCAGGAAGAGTGATCTGACAATTGCCAGTCAAGGGACATGAAATCATATTGTTTCAGTCTAACCTGCAGTCAAACACATTTTCCCCATTTCTTTGTTGGTTTTCAGCACCCAGATGTTCGGGGAGCCGATGATGCGATTGTACAGTTTCAGGACGTGAGCAAATCATGTCTTGACAGACTAAGCCTTCGCCAAAATAGGACATCATGAGGTCAGAGTTCATGCCAGGACAAGTTATTGGGATTTTGTCCCAGTTGGTCGCTGTCTTCTCTGGATTGTGGATTTGGGGGTCCAGGCCGTAACACGGTCCTTGTCTTTGAAAATCCAGGATTTGTCCGGGGTTTGTCTCTGTCGTCAGCGATTACTCAGAGGTGTGTGTCTGTGGGTCCCTGCCTTATCAGGGTTGTGTCTCTTTCGTTCCAGGGTTTATCAGGGGCTGTGTCTCTGTGTTATCGGGCCTCTTACGTTTTGTGCTTCGGTGGAACCTGCCGTTTTCATGATTATGTCTCTCTAGGCCCCTGCTTCGCAAGGTAATGTCACTGTCAGGCACGGCAGACTCAAGGTTATCTCAGTAGATACCAACCTCGTCAGGGTTGTGTCTTTGGGCGTCCTGACCTTCTCAGGATTGTGCCTTTATGTATGAGTGTGTCTCTGTGGGTCGGGGCCATGTTAAGGCTGATTCGCTGTCGATCTTGGTCCTTGTATGGTTATGTATCTGTGGGTACTGGTATTCTCACAGATGTGTCTCTGTGGTTTTGG
>NW_025212459.1:16012-18518 GCF_004010195.1 Chiloscyllium plagiosum | reverse complement strand
TCTCACACACACAGTCAAACCCAACAACACACACCCTGCCCCGGCTGACACCACACAACAAAAACATCACCTCACACAAACATAGCCCCATCAGACATAACCATGGCCACAGACACATGATCCCCCACACACAGACCACACTCACACACAGCCAAATTCCACACATACACAGACCCCCACGTACGCGGACTCCTCCACACAAGCACTCAACAGCCCCCACTACACACAGGGACTTCCCACTCCAAGCTCCAAAACATAGCAACGACTCATACACTCAATTCCCCACAAAAACGCATCTCTCCCACTATCAAGCAGACTCCCCCACACAGACCCCTCAGACACACAGCTCCCCCACACACAGCCTCTTACACACATTCCCCACATACACACAAAAATCCCACCACTCACAGACAACTCACACACATAGCCCACATACACATCGCACTCCCACGCACAGAACCCCTCAAACACACAGTACCAACCACACGCACACATCGACAGCTGTCCCACCCATACACAGAAGATACCTGCCATGCTCACACAGCACACCCAAATACACAGACAGTCCAACACAAAAGAACAGCCCTACCACTATCACGCAGCCCTTCTCACACACACAGCTCCATCGCACACAGAGCCCCGTGCCCACCGTTCCACGCACACACATAGTCCTTATACTCATGCACAACCTTCCTACACACTGAGACACACCCACACACAAAGCAGAATCCGACTATACAGCCCACCACACATACTGGCAACAACAGGCACAGCCCTACACGAAAACAGTCCCCCACACAGAACCACCCACACAGACACAGTGCCCCCATACCCATCTGTTCGCAAACTCAACGCACCCCCCCACACACATAGACTCCAACACACGCAGACCACCACACACAAGAGCCACAACACAGAGCCCCCACAGAGAGAGCCTGCTTACATGCACCCACAAACGCACAAAACCTCCGTGCATTCACAGATATCCAATCATACACACAACCCCAAAATATGCACAACACTCCCCCAAACACAGTCCCCCACCGACAGCCCATCCACTCAGAGACAGCGCCCGACTCAGGCACACACATTGCCAACTCACGCAGCCCTCTACTCGCATACACAGAGCCCACATTCACAGCCCACACCCACACACAGTTCCCGCAAATATATACCCCACCCACACATGCAATCTACAGCTCACACACAGACTAGCCATACACACAGCCGCCCACATATACACAGCAGTCCCTCATTCATAGAGCACCTTCACACACGCTCCCCACCAAAGCCTTCTCGCCAGGCACAATAGACTCCCCACACACTGAGCTCATCCACACAAAGCTACCCTATATACTTTCCTCCACACACAGCCTCCCCCCACACACTAGCAGTCACCACACACTAGGCTACCCCCAAACACAGAACACCGGATGCACAGCACTCCCCACACACCGACCCACACAGAGCCTATACAGACCGCAGAGTCCATCTCCCTCTTGATACAGCCCCACTCCCACATACACAGCTCCCATGCACACAGAACCCCATACTCACAGACACCCCAACACACAGCACCACCATTCACACAGCAACACCAAATACATACAGCAAACCGACCACACGGAGCCCCGAACACATACAGACCCACCCATCAAAAACAGCACGCCCCACGCACTCAGAAACCCGCTCACTCGCAGCCACCCAATGGCATAGACACCCTAAACCGCACACAGCATTCTTGCAAACATTCAGCACCAAGACTCACAGCACCATACTGCCCACACGCCCTTCACATACAGCCTCCCCCACGCTCACATACTCCCCATACACCAGAACACCAAATACACAGAAACTTCCGCATACATCGTCCTCCACACACTTACCCCCACAGAAAGCCGCGCAGGCACAGAGTCCTCACATACGCAGCCTACCCCCACACACTAGCAGGCTCCACCCACGAGGCTACCCCCACAGTCCGCCAAACAAAGTCACTCCACACAGCACTCCACACACAATCATCCAAACCCACACACACACCCATGCGCAGCCGTCCCACAATCATAGCGCCACATATATCAAATCCCCACACGCACACACAGCACCGATACACAGATATCTCGCACTCACAGCCCCCATGCAGTCAGCACCCCCAAACAGCTCCTCCACTCACTCAGTGCTCCAGACACACATACAGCCACCTCCCCACACACAGAGACACCGACACACACACGTTACACCCCCTACGCACAATCCTCTCACATACAAAGCGCCCTCCACACACAGCATAACTACGCACACAGCCGTAACAGACAAAAGGACATCACCTGCGTATCCCCCAGCACTGAGAGCATCCACACCCCAGCTGCACCCTTCCACCGCTTCCCAATACAAACAGACACCCACACACAGTAACCCTCACACACTGTCGCCCCCACTCAGCCACCCGCCACAAAAACGCCGTCCTCACACACAGAGCCCCCACGACACAGCCAGCACACACACT
>NW_025212459.1:5738-15879 GCF_004010195.1 Chiloscyllium plagiosum | reverse complement strand
ACACAGCCAGCACACACACTCACAGATACCCCCACACAGACACCCCCCACAAACACAAAACATCCCCAAACACTTAGCATATCCCCCTCCACACACAGACACTGCCACAAGCACGGAATTCCCCCACACATATCACTACACACACTCAGCCTCCCTTACACAAAATGCATACACCCGTATTCTCCACCCCTTCACACACACGATCCCCAAATACATTCCACCCACGCAGTTTCAGATGCCCACACATTCAGACCCCGTCAAACAGCCCCTCACACACATTGACACCGCCCCCACACACAGACCCCCCAACAAACAGGCAGCCCCTCACACATGCAGCCTCTCAAACACAGAGATCCCCACACAAAGCACTTCGCACACAGCAACGCTCACACATTTAGCAACCCCAACACACGCTGCTCACCAAAAACACCCACAGAGCCCATACATACACCTGCCCCCACACACATATACCCACTACAGACAATTGTTCCCCAAAAAACCCCGGTATCACACAGCCCTCCCCACACACACAGCGCCGTCACACACACAACACGCCTCACACACAACCACCCCACACAGGCATAGCCCCTCACATGTACACAGAACCCCCAGACATCTGAACCTCACATACGGAGCGTCCCACACGGGAACAGATTCCACACACATAGCCCACCGCATCCACACACAGCCCTCTATCCACACAGCGTTCTGCCACACATAGAACACCCATGCACACTTCCAATCTGCACACGGAGGGCCCCGCACACACAAAGCGCCCCCACACGCAAACACTCACAACCAACAGGGCCTCAACTATCGCCCACCACACACAGAGCCCCAGCAAAAACATCCACTACCCCTACACATTCACTAGCTCAAGCACGCCCTTCGCACTCTCAGCTCATCCCCATTCACACATGTAACCCCCCCGTTAACACAGACCCCCACTCAGAGCTGCAATACATAGACCCCATTCACAGAGCCACAACACACAGCTACCTACACACAAAGCTCCCCACAAATAGCCCTCCACTCACACACAGAGCTGCCTCAAACACACAGCCCCAATTACATAGCCCGTGCCACACACAGCGGACCGATATACACAGCCCCTCCACACAATACAAACCGCACAAAGACAACACCCCACACACACAACACGCCTCACACACAACCACCCCACACTGGCATAGCGCCTCACATGTACACAGAACCCTCACACATCTGAACCTCACACCTGGAGCGTCCCAAACAGGACCAGATTCCACACACATAGCCCACCGCATCTACACACAGCCCTCTACGCACACTGCCTCATTCCACACATAGAGCACCCACGCACACTTCCACTCTGCACACGCAGTGCCCCGCACACACAGAGCGCCCCCACACGCAAACACCCACCACCAACAGGGCCCCAACTATCGCCCACCACACACAGAGCCCCAGCAAAATCAGCCACTACCCCACACCTTCACTAGCTCAAACACGTCCTTCGCACTCTCAGCTCATCCCCATGCACACATGTAATCCCACGTTAAAACAGACCCTCACAAAGAGCCGCAATACATAGACCCCATTCACAGAGCCCCAACACACAGTTACCCACACACACAGCTCCCACAAATTGCCCTCCATTCACACACCGAGCTGCCTCACACACACAGCCCCAATTACATAGCCCGTCCCACACACCGCGAACCTATATACACAGCCCCTCAACACAATACAAACCGCACCAAGACAACACCCCACACACAAAACAACCTATTCACCCAGACCCCCACATACACTGTTCACACAAATACACTGTTCACACACATACAAAGCCCCACATACATTGCCCTCCCCACACATAGACCCCGATGATACGGCCCTCTCCATACACACAGCCCACACACACACACATGCCCCTTCCAAACACACAGTCCAGCCAACACACCGAGCCCACAAACACAGAGTACCACTCACGAAGAACTCAGCCCGCCTGCACACACAGAGTCGGTTTTCCAGCACACATCACCCCCCACATACACACACACAGGTCCATCCAAAAACACGGCCTTCCCATTATCACACAGCCCTCCCAACATACCCAACGCCCCCACACACAGAGCTCCCCACACATGCAAATCTCCCCACTCGCACAGCATGCGCGCGCACACACGCACATACACAGCCTTCCCTAAACGCACTTTCCCCCACAAACACCACCCACAGACAGACACACACACGCCCCGCCAAACGAAGTCACGCACACACACACAGCCTTTTGCACACGCAGCCCACTGTCACGGCCATATAGACGACTCATGAAAGAGCCCCAACACACAGCACCACACGCATGCATAACTTTGACAATAATCGTGCAAACATGCGCTACTACATTTTGTTTATGTCTGATGTACTCCTGCCACCAAAAGCCTCCACTTTTCATTCAAGTCCCGACGATGGGTTGGCAAGTATAGCCCCAAGATTACTGACAAAGGTTTGCAATGTTCCCCCCTGACGGGAAGATGGTCCTGTTTACTGAACGGTACACGAGCATAAGCTGCACAGCTCTCAATGCTGGCCTGTAATCTTGTCCCACTTTACAATATCTCGTCTGGCACTGTAAGGTAAATTCAGAATTTGATGTTTAAAATCATTTTGGCAGCTTCGGCAATGTCTTTATTCAATGTCCTCATTATTATGATTTGCATCCTCCAAGATCTAACCACTACAATTAATCTCACTGTCTGTCCTATTTCCCAAGTTTCCACGTGTTCTCAGTTAATTACTTGTCTCATTTTCTGTCGCATGCCTGATTAAGCATGGAAATAAACTTCAGTTCCAAACGGTCCATGACGATGAGATATTCTAAATTAACCTCGTCCTATTTTCTAGCACTTGGGCTCATATTCCTCTCAACCATTCGTATTCATGTGAAGATCCAGATGCATTTTAAATGATGTAATTGTACCAGGCTCCATCACTTCCTTTGGCAGCTTATTCCATCCTCTGTGTGGTAATTTGCCACTGATGACCCTTTTAATTCTTTCCCCCTCACTCTAAACTTATGCCCTATAGTTCTGTATTCTCCCAACCCAGCGAATAGATCTTGTTTATTCACTCTTTTCCTGCCCCTCATGATTTTATAAACGCCTTTAAGGTCACCTGTCAAACTCCGGCACTATAGGGAAAGCAATGATCCCCTATTCAGGCTTTCTCTCCAGCTCAACCCTCCAACGCTGTCAACATTCTTAAAAATCTTTTTCTGAACCCTTCCAAATTTCAAAACATCCTTCCGACAGGAAGGAAACCAGAATCTTCCAAAAGCGACCTAACGCATGTCCCGTAGAACCACAACATGACCTCCCAAATCTGTGCCCTGAATTATAAAGGAAAGCATATCAAATGGCATCTTCACTCTCCAAATCTTCCCGTAACAGTACTTTCAAAGAACTATGACCCTGCACTCTATGGTCACTTAATTCAGCAACACTCCCCAGCACCTTACAGTGCATATGTCCTGACCTGATTTGTCTTTCCAAAGTGCAGCACCTCATATGTATCTGAATGAATAGGCATCCGTGACTCCTTGGACCGTTGGCACATCTGATCAGGATACCGTTGTACTCTGAGGTAAGCTTCCTCGTTGCCCTCTACCCCTCCAACTTTGGTTCATCTGCAAACATACTAGCTTTATCACCGATTGTCACATCCAAATCATTTATATAATTGACAAAATTAGTGCACCCAGCAACGATCCTTGTGGCACATCACTGGCTATAGACCTCCAGTCAGAAAGGCAAGCCTCCACCACCATCCACTGTATTTTACCTTAGAATGAATTCTGTATCCAAATGGCCAATTCTCCCTGTATCCATAGGTTTTAAACTTGCTAACCAGTCTCCCGTGAAGAAATGTGTTCAATACCTTACTGACATCCATAAGGACAACGATTACTGTGTGTGTGTGTGTGTGTAAAATAAGCCACACCGCCCCGTGGCCCAACATTTCAACTCCCCCTCCCACTCTGCCGAGGACATGGAGGTCCAGGGCCTCCTTCACCGCCGCTACCTCACCACCAGACGACTGGAGGATGAACGTCTCATTTTCCGCCTCGGAACACTTCAACCGCAGGGCATCAATGTGGACTTCAACAGTTTCCTCATTTCCCCTTGCCCCACCTCACCCCAGTTCCAAACTTCCAGCTCAGCACTGTCCTCATGACTTGTCCGGACTTGTCCTACCTGCCTATCTCCTTTTCCACCTATCCACTCCACCCTCTCTTCCATGACCTATCACCTTCATCCCCTCCCCCACTCACCCATTGAAATCTATGCTACTTTCTCCCCACCGCCACCCTCCTCTCGCTTATCTCTCCACGCTTCAGCCTCACTGCCTTTATTCCTGATGAAGGGCTTTTGCCCGAAACATCGATTTCGAAGCTCCTTGGATGCTGCCTGAACTGCTGTGCTCTTCCAGCACCACTCATCCAGAAGCCGGTTTCCAGCATCTGCAATCATTGTTGTTACCCTGTAAAGAGATCTCCTGTATTCACCTGGGGTTTAGAGAGACGAACTTCCGAAACTACATTTAATTGGGGAGCAGTGTGCTTAGGGACGCTGATTAAACAAGGAAGCGAGCAAAGAGTGGTGTCACCTTCTTCAACACGATCTGCAGCTTCACACTATGGGGAGGACGGTGCTGCCAGTGGCTGTTGGGAGCACAGTTGCATTCATCTTTCATGATCTGGAACTTTCCAGGCAGGAGTGGATGACATATCCAACATCGTCCAGTATGTCAACATCAATGTCAACATTCAGTCACGAATGACATATTTGATGGATGAGGTAATTGAAATGTTAACGAGCTAACGAGTGTATCTTTGTTTTCACAGTACAGATGGTTTATATGACTCGGCATGGTCCCCAGGTCAATGGGGAGACGTAGAGGAACTGAGGACCGCTCACTCCATTAACGTTTCAGTGTGATTCATGGACAGCACATCATTTTGGTGAATCCTCGCAGTCCTGGTCGCTTCCATAGCCTCTTCATTCAGAAGCAGTCAATTATTCCCACTATATTCGAGTCTCCATGGAAAAAGAAAGGGTGGCCTCTCCGATATAGGCCATCCCCTTCATATATGGCACAACGCACCATCCCCTCACCTCTCCCCATTATCAACCAAACATATCAACATATCCCGTGTGTAGTGAGAGTGAAGGGGCAACTGGGAACACAAGGAAGCAGACCATCAGGGAGATGGAGCAACACTTTTGATGTCTGAAAAGGTCGTAGTGAATCCTCCAGTGCATATCGTATCACTTAGCTCTGTTTTCTCTCTCAGTTTAAGAAGCATACATGCCGTCATTCTCCCTGAAAAAGAAGACAGCTTATGCATCACATTATACTCCACTTGCCAATCTATTATCCAATGACTTTCGATGTACATATCCATTTGCAAACACTTCAGGCTATCTTGATAATTTAATGTCTTTCTTATCTGGGTGTCATCACAAAATGTAGTAACAGTGCATCTATTCCATCTATTGATATAGATTGGAAATAGCGGAAGACCCTCCACTGGTTACATTCTGTCGAACTGATTAAGACGCCTTCATCTCGAGTGTCTGCTTCTGTTTCATAACTAGCAGTCCCCCATTCCTATTTAGCACATTCGAAAGGCTGATTAAGAAAGAGGAGCAACAGTCAACAATTCAGCTCCTCGAGCGTGCTTCAACATTTAACGCAATCATGGCTGATTTCATCACGGCCTCAGCACCACGTGCTTGCTCTCTATATCGCTTAATTCACTCAATTTTCCAACTTCCACTGCAATCTGTGGCAGTGAATAACAAATATTCACAACACTTTGAGAGAAATAAGCGCCCCTCACACCAGTTTTAAATCTGTTCTACCTTATACGAAAACTACGATATCTTGTTCTACTTTGCCGTACATGTGGAAACGTCCACTCTACATCTGAATTATCAATCACCATTAATATCTTACAGACCTCTTTGAGAAATCCTCTCACTGTTCTAAACTCCAGAGAGTATAGACCTGAACTGGTCAACGTCACGCCAAAAAGACAAACTTCTGATCTCTGGAATAAATCTAATGAACCTCGTTTGAATTGTCTCCAATGCAAATACATCACTCTTCAATTCAGGGCACCGGAACCGTAATCCATTTGCAGTCTCAGTAACACCTTGCGTAGTAGCAACACCAGTTCCTACATTTATACGGTATCCTTCTACAAATATACAAGGAAATTGAAATTCCCATTTTCATTACATGATGTATCCAAATATGAGTTTCCTGTGATATTCCCAGCAAACCTAGGTCCCCCTGCACCGAAGCACTCTGACGTCTGTCTCCATTTAAACAATGAATTGCCTTTCCATGCTGGCCAAATTGACTAACTCCATATTTGTCCACGCCAAGTCCCATTGCCAAGTGTTGGCCCATTCACCCAAATTATCTATATCCGTTTGTAAATTTATTACATTTTATTTGCAAAGCAATTTCCCACCGATGTCAGTGTCAGCTGAAAGTTTATGTGCAGTATTGTCTATTCCGTCAAATGACTAATAACGTAGATTAGAAATAGGTGAGGCCTGAAAAATGAAATCTATTGCACCGCACAAATTGCATTTTGCCAACAGAAAATGTCCCATTTATTATTTCGGAATGCCTTTTGTCGATTCACGAATTCTCTATCCAAGTTCATCAATACATCAGAAACCCTCTGAGCTTACTATTTCATCTTTGAGAAGAGCCATAACCAATGCTTTCTTGGAGGCCAGTTACATTACATCTCCAGGATTCGCATGATCGGCGGGTTTGTCCCAATTTAAAGAGCTTAAATTAACAATTCAAAGATGATTTATCTTTTGTAAAGGTCCTGTGTGGAGTTTCCACCCTCGCTCCATGTCGGCGTGAGGTTCCGTTGGGTGTACTGGTTTCTTCTCACAACACAAACATGTGCAGGTGAGCTGAATTCTCAATGTTACGTTGCCCATGATTTTCAGGGATGAATAGGTTACGTGCATTAGTCAGATGTAAATGTAAAGTAGTAGCTTCAGGGAAATGGTCTACGTGGGATACGTTTCAGAGCGACGATGTGGCGTTGTTGTGCTGAAGGGCTTGTTTCCACATCGTAGGGAACCTCTTCTCAAAATATATTGACTTTGATGAATTGCTGTTTCCTTTTTTTAATGAAAGCTACAAGGTATACAAATCTTTATTCAGTTTCCACCAGCAGGAAGAAAAGAAACACCCAACTGGCCAGTGACAACCAGTGCTCTTCTACGAGGCCAAGGGTGTGTAACCAAACAGTGAGGGATGAAATCAAAGCAGAGTTGGAGGGGGAGACAATACACTCCACTCCCTGCGGGGCCCACCTCACCCTAAACCCATCGAGGTTGTTGGTGGACACAGCGTGTTCCATCTCCAGAGACACCCGGGCTCTGACATAACTACAGAAGAGTGGCAGGCAGTCAGCCCTAACAACCCTTTCCACGAGCCGCTGCCTGGTCCTGTTTATGGCCAGTTTGGCCAGGTTGAGGAGTGGGTTGCAGTTTAATTCTGCAAGAGTCTTGTTGTTAATTCCTGTATAATGAATTCTAACAATTATCTTAAATTACAACAATTGTTTCATTGTATTTTATTCCAAAGTGATTATGATCTTTCTAAGTTCTTCAATTTTGATAACCTTTATGTTTTCTTTTAATTCCTGTTTAACGGGAACAGGGCTCGATTGCTGAATAGGAAGCATGAGTGGCTGAGTGGACTCATCATCCTTTTATTGGACAAAATTGATGGGCTGACGTCTTTATAGTTTTTCCACATTTTCCCTTCGATGGTTACAATGTTCTCCTTCTGATGATGATGCACCAGAGGCTTGAGGGCTTATGGAATATTCCTGTTGTTATGCACTGTTTCGAGTAGCTGAACGGTCTCCTTGTGTTCGCTGATAAAAGGCTGAAGATACTGAACTGTCTTTTCCTGTGCTTGAGGGAGTAGTTCGTCTTCTCCTGCTGCCATACAACAGACAAGTGAGTTGAACTACCACCTCCTTTCTCATAAAACTTCGGCATAATTTGTGCCTTTCTCCAATTCCTATGCTGCAGACTCGATAGGTTGAATGGTCTCCCCTTATTCCAATTTACCATTCTCCAGTCTTTCTGTGGCCTCTTCCAGTTCCTGTGTTACAAATTTGAAAAGGCTGAATGGACTGATTCTGTTGCTGTGGAAAAAGATACTAATGCTGCATGGCCTAATCTGCGTCTCATTTTATAAGCTCGACGGCCTGATTGGCCTCCTCTTATACTGCATATTAGACACTTGAGGGTGAATAACCTCGTCCTGTTCTGATGTAACAGGGTGGAAGGGCTGAATATTCTTCTTCTGTTCCTGCATCTCAGGTTGGAGACGTGTACTGGATTCCTCCATTTATTGTGTACTTGTTGTCTGTTGCTGACTCCCTCTTTTGATCGATGTAAAAATAAGGTCATCTTTCATTCTTGTAATCTCCAATGTTTATTGGATCATCATGATCAAAAATTTGACGGAACCATCTCTGAGTTGCTTCCAATGTAACAATATTCTTTCTTCAGCGAGGAGACTATATCTGTACACACGACTGCAGCTGTGATCTCATTTAGATTAGGAACTGTGGCAGCAACACTTTCCCAACCTACTGTAAGGTTCCCGCCCAGATCCAAGCAGTCTCAGCTGGCTGTGGATGCTTAATCACATTTATGGATAAGTACATTCTGTGAAATAAGTGCACTGGGCTGATATACAACCATGAACGAGAATGATGGAGGCTCAATGTGTTGAATGGCCTACTCCTTTCCTGATATTTCCTTGCAGTCTATGGTAAAATTCAGTAAGGGCTATCACAAGCTCTCAGATGTTAGGAAGTAGGCCTCTTCAGGGTCGACAGGACGGTGATTCCAATTCCGTTTTCAAATAGTGTGTCTGGTGCCGGGTGTTCTGACCGATTATATACTTGATGACGTTGGAGAAATTTGATACAATTGAGTGCCTTGCTTGGGGAAAAGCTAGTTATCTTAACCATGCCCCTCATCATTTCATAAACTTCTATGACTTTAGCCTTCAGTCTCCTGCGCAAAGAAAAAAAAAATGACAGCTTATCATTATATCACAAAACCTCGATGCTCTGTCATTGCAAAACGTTGACCTGTTTCCGGTTTATAACATTCTTTCGAAAGCATTGCGACAAGAATTGTAAGCAATACTCCAAACGCGGCTGTACCATTTCTTGTACAACCACAAATATGATGTTCCAACTCCTATACTCAATGCTTTGACTGATGAAGTTAACTGTGCACATCGCCTTCTGCATTTCCCTGTCTGATTTCGACTCCACTTTGAAGGAATTATGTACCTGCACATTAAATCTCTCTGCATGACAACATTACACAGGGCCATACCGTTAACTTAATGAATCCTGCACTGGTTTTGTCTAACAAAATGTGACGCCTCACATTAACCTGCATGGATTTCCATCTGCCAATTATTGGCCCAATGGCCCGGTTGCCCAAGATCTCATTTTCCTTTTGAAAGACCTTCTTCACTGTCCAACATACCAGCAAGTTTGGCGTATTCTACAAACTTACTCTCCGTACTTCGTATATTCTCTTCCAAAAAAATTTATAAAAATAACGAATAATAATAGAAACTGCAATGGTCCTTCAGACACACCTTTGGTTACAACAAATCTCACCCAGCATGCTCTATCTCCTACAGTCAAGCCAATTTTGTGTCCAATTGGCTAGATACTAGATGCGGTTCAGTGTGGAGGTTGGGCCCAGTGCAATCTGGCGACTGCGCCAGGCGGGGTCTGCCTACTTGACCTGCCATGGTCTGGAGACTGACCCGCGTGTTTTCTGTAGAACGGGCTCGGCATGTTCTGGAGACTGAACCCGGTGTGGTGTGGAGACTGGACCCGATGTGGTTTGTACACTGTGCCCAGTGCGGTCTGCACACTCGGCCTAGTGCGGTACAGGGTCTGGCCCGGGATGGGGTCTGGTGATTGAGTCTGGTACGTTCTGGAAAAAGCACCTAGTGCTGTGTGAAGAATCGGTCTGGTGTGGTTTGGCGACTGGGTCCAGTGTGGTTT
>NW_025212459.1:3774-4418 GCF_004010195.1 Chiloscyllium plagiosum | reverse complement strand
AGGTTAGGTGAATTGGCCATGCTAAATTGCCCGTAGTGTTAGGTGAAGGGGTAATTGTTGGGGAATGGGTCTGGGTGGGTTGCGCTTCGGCGGGTCGGTGTGGACTTGTTGGGCAGAAGGGCCTGTTTCCACACTGTAAGTAATCTAGTCTAATGTAATATATACACACACACTCTCAAGAGCATTCAGATGTATGCAACCGTTCGACTCCTCCACTCTTCAAGCCTGCCTTAGCATTGAATACTGCTACAGCTTGGGTGATCTCGGCCGCAACGTTATTTCACCTTGGGCAACAAGGCAGGGCACGTGACTGAGGTATTCGAATACCTCAGTGCACTTTTGGAGCAGTGACTGTAATTCTCTTAGCGTAAAATTACTTTTGGAATGGAATTGGGCTGGTGCCCAAGATAACGTTATAAATTGGGGCAAGGATCATTATGATGATATTCGTAACCAACTGTCAGTAGATGACTTGAGGGAAGATGTTCAGAGGTAGAGGAACGTCAGGCCCGTGGGAGAATTTCAAAAGACGGATGATGAAAATCGGGTGCAGCGTGTTCCTGTTAGTGTGAGGGGCAATGCGAGCAGTAGTAGGGAAGATGATCTCACAGGGGCTATTAAGGCTCTGGTCAAGAAAGAAGACA
>NW_025212459.1:2011-3732 GCF_004010195.1 Chiloscyllium plagiosum | reverse complement strand
GAGAAACTAACGAGAGAATAGAGCGCCTCAAAATTCAAAGTGGTGAATTCGGTTTATTAGGTTTATTGTCACATCTATTCACTTGAGGATAGGGAACATTTTCTAAGTGGCTACATGTGACGCAATCTTAGGTACAAAGGGAATCATCTCCGCCCTCTGCCAAGGTACAGCATTTTAGTGCAAAGTGGAAAAATAAAGAAAACGAAGTTAGAATTTAAAACATTGCCTGCAAAAGTGGGGGAACACATTTTAACAATTCAACGACACCGTCCATAAGTTCCAGGCTGTGCTGGGTTCACATTCATCAAAAGGACTCGACCTGACACCATTGCACTGCATTACAGCCTGTTCCTGCTCGATGGGGGATATCCTAAACAAGTATATGCCATCTTTATTTACTGTGGGAAAAGACATGGAAGCGCGGCGGCTCGGGGAAACAGAAAAAAAAAAGTGATGTTTTCAAACAAAGCCACAACATCAGAAAATGAATTGCTGGAAGTCTTAAAATGCATAACCATAGATAAATACTCAGGACCCGTTCAGTTGTATTCCAGGTCATAGCAGGAAGCTGGGGAAGAAATTGCAGTGTCCCTTGCTGAGATAATTGTATCGTTCCTCGAGTTCTGGTTTCGAACGTTTTACTCTGATTTCTCTACACAGACGCTGCCAGATCTGCTGAGCTTTCCCACTTCCTTCTTTCTTTGCTTCCTATTGACAAAATCTACAGTTATTTCATTATTATTATTTGTACCATTGACAGCCACTGATGAGGCAATGGACGAAATGAACATTGCTAATGTTGTGAGGTTATTTTCAACAAGGCTGCAAGGAAAACTCGAGACCAGTGAGTCAGATGTCAGCGTGGGTAAATGTTTGGAGTAGATTCGGACAGACAGAATTTACATGCATTTGGAAAGTCAAGGACTGATCTTGGATAGTCTGTAATGTTTTTAGTGTCGGCAAATGTGTCTCCCAAACTTGAGTGAAATCTTTCAAGAAGATAGATGAAGGGAAAACAGCATATGTTGTCTACTTGGACCTTAGTGGGGCCCAACACGGTTCCAAATGGAAGACTGTGTAATAAGGTTAGATTACAAGCGATCGGGATGACCACACCAAGAAAGAAGATGCAGGAAAAGATGCAGATGAGGCGGTGGAATTGGGAATAGGGGATAACATTTTTACAGAAGGCAGGATGGGAGGAGGTCTACTCCATGTAGCTGTTTGATTCATTGCGCTTGTAGCAGATGTCAAGAGAGTTGGTCAAGAGAGATGGAGAAGTCCAAGAAGGGGATGGAAGTGTCAGAGATGGTGCAGGTGAATTTGAGATCAGGATAAAAGGTGTTATTGAAATTGATGTCCTGTTCCACTCCTCGTGGGAGCAACAACGACAAAATTCCCTTGGTCCTCACCTTCCATTCCATGAACTTCCACATCCATTGCATGATACTCCACCACTTCTGTCAACTTCAAACAGATCCCACCATTTGGGATATACTTCCATCCCCACCCTGTGCGAACCACACGCACGCGCCTGCCCTGTCAACTCCGTCCAACGTGCTTCGATATCTGATAGAAATTTAACTGTACTTCCGTAAATGTCAACTACTTTATCCATTCCAACCAATCTGGTCTCCTCTTTCTCGGCGAAACAAGACGCCAAATTCTGGATCGTTTCAGAGAACATCTCTGTGAAACCTGCACCAACCAACCCCACTCAC
>NW_025212459.1:0-1984 GCF_004010195.1 Chiloscyllium plagiosum | reverse complement strand
CTGCTCCACCTTCCTCTCTGACCTATCACCTTCACCCCCTCCTTCATTTACTTATTCTTTTCACGGCTACCTTCCCCACATCCCCAGCCATCGCTAAGCCGCACTGCCCACAAACCTCATTCATGATGCAGGGTTTATGCTCAAAGCGTCGATTCACTTTCTACTTGGATGCGGCTTTACCTTCTATGCTTTTCTAGCACCCCACTCTTGACTCTGATCTCCTGCATGGACAATTCCTTCTTTCTCGTGAACTAACTTATACTGATGGGTTAAATTCGAATTAATGTCAAAATACCAAACAGCCCACTTACCTGTTTGTAGCTAATGATGCATATTTTCAATCTTCGAGTACACGTTCAGTCTAGTGCTTTGTAATACGATAGGTCCTTGTAAGCTCTCAGTGCAAACAGCATTCATTCTCTCTTAAAGGTACAGTAGACACCTTCAGTGTCATAAGAGATGTCACGTTGCGGGTGTACAAGATTTTGATATTGTCACATTTAAAATACTGTGTTTAATTTGTTTCAATCTGCTGGATATATATTGTTAACCTTGAGATGATGCAGAAACGATTTCCGCGGAAGTTGGCGGACTGGAGCGTTTGAAATCGAGGGAGAGGTTAGAAAGATCGGTGCTTTATTACATTGGAGCACCGGAAGCTGAGCGATGTACTCACAGATATTTACAAAATCGGAAGTGGCACGGATATTGTGAATAGCCCAGCTCTTTTCTGCCAGGATAGGAGAGTCGACAAATAGAGGGCAAAGGTTTATTTTGACGGGGGCTTTTTTTTTGGAATCCTTTCAGTAACAGTTTCACTCAGAACAGGTGTATGCATGGACCGATATGTCGAAGGAAGTGTTGGAAGCTGGTACAATGACGACTTTTTTTTAAAACGCACCCGTGGATGAGTACATGAATGGGATATATTTCGAGAGATATGGACCCACTGTTGAAAACGGGGCCGAGATTATATTGTGTGATCTGGGCATGGACAAGCTGGCATAATGGGTTTGTTTCTGTGCTGCGTGTCTCTCAGACTCTAGCAGAGGGATAAAAAGAAAGTTTACAAGGGACGTTCTAGTAGTAATGCACATCTCCAGACTTTTGTGGTGCCTATCTGTTTATGTATATTGAAGGCTGAGTTAATTTAATATTTCACAGAGAAATAATTCATCGATTATGTGATACAGACAAGAAAGTGTGGCTGAGTTCACAGCCTGATCAGACACAATCTTCGTGCCTGGTGAAGAACGTTCAAAATATCTAATAACCCACACCTGCCCGTCTTTCCCATGTACCAATGTTCCATTCAACACCTCCAAACCGCTGGATAGGAGTAGTTTTAGGCCACTTAATTCGATAATCTAGCGTACAAAAACAGAGGAGATCATTCAGTCCATAAACACTGTCACACTCGGTTCAGGGGATTTGGAGAAAGTAATGGGAAAGCCCCAGTTGGTATGAAAAAGGGCTCTCACCTCTCTCGTTACAGGGCTTCTACTCTATGCAAGTTTAGCTGCATTTGTTGGTCATACTGGAGATCCGGAGTCACTGTGAATACAACCCCATCACCTTACCAAGAGATGGTAGACGAAATCACCTGTTTTCCATGACAGCACCATTCAATACCAGAAATACACGAAAATAACAGCCACTGAAATTCTAATAACAGAATGGGGTAACATCAGAAACAGGTCGTTCCATCCAAACCCGACACCCAAACCTGTCTTGTCCTTCACAAAGATCATGGCTGATCTGCTGTACGTCTCAAATCCTCCTAAATTTCAAAATCTTCAGTGTTCTCAACTCTTTGCTTGATCAAAGTCGACGTATGCCCTCCTTATATAGTTTCAGTGTTCTAGATGCCCTAAACTCTGGAAAAGCGCTGTCCTGACATACACTACGCTGTGTTTGAAGGAAAAAAAAACACTCCGTGCTCCTCCACCGTGATCGATTGATATGATCGGAAGAGATGAACGCG
>NW_025212458.1:24048-26828 GCF_004010195.1 Chiloscyllium plagiosum | reverse complement strand
GTGAGTGTGACAGAACAAAGTTTCTTTTTCATCGGTCAGAGCATTGAGTATTAGGATTGGGATGTCTTGTTGCAGCTGTACAAGACATTGGCGAGGCCACATTTGGAATATTGCATGCAGTCCTGGGTGCCTTACTATGTGAAGGATATCATTAAACTGGAAAGAGTGCAGAAAAGATTTCCTAGTATGCTGGCTGGACTGGAAGGTTTGCATTATAAGGAGAGGTTAAATGGACTGGGACTTTTCTTCCCTGGAGAATAAAAGACTGAGGGGTGACCTTACAGAGGTCTATAAACACACACACACGAGCAGTTCACACACATGCACACACACAGCACAGCACAGACACACTCAATACAGACACACACGCACAGGCACACACACACACACACACACCTACAATCATTTTTATACCTTTTTCCGGAATACCTTCCTTTGCTTGGAAACACAATTGACTCTGCTCATCCATCGTTCCTTTAATCTTCCCTTAGCACAAATGTGCTAACCCATGTCCATCACAAGCAAACTGGACGATCTCACAATTTATCAGTGATTTCAAGTTAATGTAGTCCACCATTCTCACTTTGTCTCTTTGTATTCACATTTTCTAAGGACCAAACAGAGACATGTTAGTATTTCACTAAATGATCAATGAGAAAATTAAGGTTTATTGGGTAATTGGAACAGAAATGTTATCTTGGATTCTTCGATGAGTCAGGAAACCAGACACTGAATCAGCTCCATATCAAGATACTTCAGAAGTATTATTGTGGACTTGGGTCAAATCCTATCATGACAGAACTTCATCTTAATAAATATAAGGAATTATGACTGTAATGTCAACCCAGAAACTATCGTCAATTGTCGTAACAACCCAACTGGTTCAGTAATGCCCAATAGGGAAAGAGAAATGCTGTCTTTACTCACTCTGTTGAAGATAGTGAAGATCTATGTGTTGAACTGAAACAAAAGAAGGTGGTGATCACTTTGACAGGATTGTACTAAAGCCCCCGCCAATAGTCTGTGGGAAATTAAGGAGTAACTATACAGGGAGATCGCAGACAGCTGTAAGAAGAATCGTGTCGTAATAGTCGGGGACTTTAACTTTCCAAACATAGACTGAGATTACCATAGTATTAAGGGCTTGGATGGGGAGGAATTTGATCATTGTGCTCAAGAAAACTTTCTCAATGAATAAGTAGATGTCACGACTAGACAAGGGGCAGAACTCTCCATTATCTACTGAAAAATGGCACAGGCTGATGATACCCCAAATGGAGGGATCGTATATTGCTGCTAATCCTCATAGGTATAGTTGTACCATACTTCTGGGAATCCTTACCTAACCGCAAGAGCAGATTGCTATGGACCAGGCTAGACCATCTCAAAATATTCCAAGAAGGGAGCCCAGATTTCTTACTTTCGCTTATTTTAAAGGTACATGTGAATTCGATATTCCAGGTATGGTGCAGCTGGTCAAAACACTTGGCTTTAAGCAAAACAGTATTTATTTAAACACTACAGTTGAAACACAAACAAAGGAAAACAGAATTTAGAATAACGTAACCATCTGAAAACCATTCAACTCAATGCAGCAACATAACTGAGGAACTGGCCCAATTCCCACAACATTCCATAAACACAGCTTTTGGCAAAAGGTAAATTCAAACACAGGTTCTTACAAGTAAGAGAGAATTCAGAGAGAAAGCCAGTCAGGAACCATCTGGTGAAGCTTGAAACCTTTCTGCTATTGCAGGCAACAATTACTGTTACAATTAAAATAACCTAGAAAAAACAGAACTGGGAGAACTCCCCTGCCATTGTTAAACTAGCCTCCAGTCCAGACATATTGGCACCTCTGCTTTTACGACCTCTCTTGGAAAAAAAAGGACAAAATAACCTTTTTAAATTGATAGCAATGTCACACCTCCAATACAAAAATGGCGTCGTTTTAAATCACTTTGTCTTACTCTGTTAGTACGCTAATTCAGTATAACCATGCAAACATGCCCTACTATATTCTTTTTCAGTCTGTTTACTCCTGCCACTAACACCTTTGATTATTCATTCAAGTCTCGACAATGTGTTGGCCATAACATTTTCGCATCCTGCCACATGTATAATTTTCAATTTGAATGGCTGCAATAACAAGCTCCAATAACAAGTTTAGTCCTTAAAGTTTTGTCATTAAATTTCTCCAAAAACTTTAATGGGTTATGATCAATATATATACTTGTGTCAGACACATTACTACCAACGTAAGTGTTGAAATGTTGTAACGCCAACACCAATCTCAAGGTTTCCTTCTCAGTTGTTGAATGCTTCTTTTGGTGAATGCTTGGTTTCCTGTAGAAATATTGATAGGTCTTTCTATCTTCCCGTCTTCTTCTAAGAGTACAGCACTAACACCCACATCACTTATATCAAAAGCCACCTTGAATGGCTTTGCGTAATTAGGTGTGGTTCATACTGGGGCAGTGGTTAACAGCTTTAGGCTGTCAAATGCTTTCTGACAGTTTGCCTTCCACTGAAACTTCCTGCATTTCTGCATTAATTCAATAATTTAACCAACTGCTAAATTTCAGTATGAACTTCCGGCAAAACCCATTCAATCCCAGGAAGTGTAGTAACTCTGTCTTCATTGATGGTATGGGAAACTGCCCAATAATCTGCTTTGTCTCAACCATTTGATCAAACATAGTCTCTGATAATTCTACTTTAACTCCCTTATATGTATTCTGTGATTTCTCCTCCTGTTTCAGCTGGTAACTGTGAGCTTG
>NW_025212458.1:17488-23282 GCF_004010195.1 Chiloscyllium plagiosum | reverse complement strand
TTTTTCTGGCAATAGTCCTTCTGAGTTACATATCTCCTTAGATTCCTTGGTCCCTCCTTAGATTCCTGACACCTTGTCTGCAGGCGTCTGGCTCCAGCTCATATACACTTAAAATGGCTTTCCTCACCTCCTCATATTCCCCAGATACCTCCTCTGATAGTGAGGCAAATACCTCACTAGCTCTACATACCAGCTTTATTTGGATCAACAAAACCCACATGGTCACTGGTCGCTTCATTTCTTTAGCCACTTTCTCAAATGCGATGAAAACGTATTCTACATCCTTCTCCTCAAATTAAGGCAATGTTTGGATGTAATTGAACAGATCCCCACCAGCCCTTGGCTGTGATGGGTTTGCACATCCTCACTGTTCTCCTCACTAAGCCTACCTTCTACCTTCACCTCCATCCTTTTTAACCAACTTTCCTGTTTAAGTGCCAGTTTCTGAAGGTCAAATTCTCTCTTTATTTCTCTATTTCCGCGTTCTCTTCTCCTTTCTGTTCTGCTACAGTGATTCTGTCCTTTCCTTTTCATTATGCTCAGCCCTTCCTTTCCTTTCCTTTTGTTTTTTTCTGCTAAAGCCGTTTGTACTTTTTCACTTTTGTCTGTTTTTAATCGTAATTTAAACTGTTTCCATTCTTTTCCATGTTATAGCTGCCTCATTTCCAATTGAATTCCAGCCATTTCCAGAGATTCTGATAACATTTCCAGCAAATGTAAATGCGGAGCTGTTGCTGGAATTATCTCTCCTTTTCTCACAGATGAAGGCCTGTCTGCTAGTTCCAACAGCTTTGCCTTGCTCACCTTTTGTAAAACCCTCCAAAGTCACTTTGTCCATCCCCAGAAAACCTTTAGTGACTGAAAGATCTATTACTACACCAAGCCCTGTTTAAACCGACCGACTCCAACACCCAGAATAAAAGACACGAACACCTAATACATGCTGTCTACAATCCCAAATCCAAACTGGAATAATCCAATAAAGACTGGTTTGCAAGTTTAGGTCACATGTAGAACCAGCCATTGGAGAGACAGAACTGGCTTGAAAGGAGGAAACAGAGGGTGGTGGTGGAGGGTTGCCTTTTAGACTGGAGGCCTGTGACCAGCGAGGTGCCACAAGGATTGGTGCTGGGTCCTCTACTTTTTATCATTTATATGAATGATTTAGATGTGAACCTAGGATATATCGTTGTTAAGTTTGCAGATTGGAGGTGTAGTGGACAGCGAAGGAGGTTACCTCAGATTACAACAGGATCGTAAACAGATGGGCCAATGAGCTGAGGTGTAGCAGATGGAGTTTGACTACAATAAAAAGTACAGCAGGTCAGGCAGCATCCAAGGAGCAGGGTGGAAGGTGAGAACCAGAGGGATTCTGTCCTTGTTACAGTTGGAGGGGTCGGGTTCAACGCCAGATGTTCAGTAAGTGGAGGAGATGTACCGGAGAGCATGATTGATCATGTGGGAGAGGCAATTGCAGTCCTTGAAATACGAGGCCATGTGGGATGTTCTGGAGGGGAATTGCTCCTCCTATGAGCAGATACAGCAGATGCAGAGGAATTGGGAGTAAAGGGTTGTGTTTTTACAGGAGTGGGGTTGGGAAAAGGTGTAGTTCAGGTAGCTGTGGGAGTCGGTGGGTTTGGAATAGAGTCTGTGTGGGGTCGGTCGCCAGAGATGGATACGGATAGGTCCAGGAAAGGGACGGAGGTGTCCGAGATGGTGATGGTGAAAGGTGTTAATGAAGCTGAAGAAATGTCCAACCTCTTAGTGGGAGCACAATGTGCGGGTACAGTCGTCAGTGTAGTGGAGGAAAAGGTGGGGAATAGTGCCAGTGTAGCTGCCGAAGACGGACTGTTTCACATATTCTATGAAGAGGCAGACACAGGATCAATGCAGGTGCCCATGGTCTGAAGAAAGTTGAAGGAAAAGTTGAAGGTGAAGACCAGTTCCACCAATTGAATGAGTGTGTCTGGGATGGGTATATGTTGGGTCAGGAGGAGAGGAGGAAACGAAGAGCTTGAAGGCCTTACCATGGTGGATGGACATGTACAGGGACTGGATGTCCATGGTGAGGATGAGGCAATGGGGGGCTGGGGACCAAAAGTCATGAAACAGGTGGAGGGAGTAGAGGTATCCCGAATGTTTGTGGGGAGCTCTTGGACCAAGGAGGACAGGGTGGTGTCAAGATGTGAGGAGATAAGTCTGGTGGGTCAGGAACAAGTGGAGATGATGGGTTGACTGGGGCAGTTTGGGTCAGGAGATAGTCAGTTCAAGGGTAGTCAAGTCTGGTGAAGGAGCTCAGTCAGAATGAGGATTATTTTCATTGGTTTGGGTGTACTGTAGTCCCCATCATCTAGAAGTTCATTCAAAATTTGGCCATTGTTAACTAAGCTTTACCACAGTTAGAGGAAGATCAAGCTGAATAAAATAATCAGTGCTTGGGATCTTCACTGAGAGGACCCATCACTCCCTATCCATGTCAGCTTCCTCCAACCATTTCCTGTTGATCGCAGAGTCCCAGCTGAACTTGATTTATTTCAGCTCATTGACACAGTCCTGCTGGGATTCCTCTGTTAAACATCGGCTCTGGTCCAGGAGTGAATAGCATAATTCTTCCTGCGGCGAGCCCATGTGCTGTTGGAAGGACTGTTTGTGTGGGTGCTGGGTATACACACTGATGCATCCACATTTAAACCGCGGTGTTGGTCTAGGAATGTCTCAGTGTAGGTGATGCTCCTTTGTTTTTGTTCCAGTCTTATTCAGCTGCCTTGCTACAGTATTGTTTTAATACATGTCATCTGACAATAAAACAAAACTTTGCATTGTAACAGCAAGACATTGAGTACTCAAAGTGCAGTGGCTTTGACAGTTTTCCTTTACTGTTGCAAAATAGCACGCTGTACGTTGACCAGGGTGCACCATGTACAGAAGAGACTGAACATTAATAAGTTTCAAGAATAAGCTGCACCAATAAGCATAATAAACTTCAGCTGTGATGACTGTCTTTGCGCCATTCATTTGATCAGCTCAATGTGGAGTAACTTTATCAACTTATTTAAAATTTCCACAAATTCCCGGTACTCAACAGACCTTCTTTGGCATTTTTCTCCCGTCTTCAATTCCTCCAATTCCGTTTCAGGCAATTGTCTCTCTGTTACTATCATGCATAAGCTCAGAGACTCCCATATCTATCATGGTCCCACCCATCTCCATTCCTTTGGCCTGTTGCCCCTTATATCTATCTCGTTGTTGGTATTGTCGATAGCGAAGGTTATCTAAGATTACTAAGGGACTTGGTCAAGTGAGACAACAGGCTGATTGGTGGCAGATAGAGTTTATTGCAGTTTAGTAAAAAAAACAAAGTCAGGACTTGTACAGTTAATGGTAGGGCCCCAGGTAGCTTTGTCGAATGGAGACACCAAGGGATTCAGGCACATTGTTCCGTTAAAGTTGTGTCACAGGTAGGCAGGGTGGTTAAGATGATGGTTAACATGCTTGCTTTCATTGCTCAGACCATTGAGTGTAGGAATTGTGACGTCATGTTGACGTTGCACAGGACATTGATGAGGCCACTTTTGGAATACTGTGTATAGTTTGAGTCAACCTGCTCTATGAAGGATGTTACTAAATTGGAGAGGGTTCAGTAAAGATTTACCAGGATGTTGTCAGAGGTGGAGGGTTTGCGTTATAAAACAGGCAGGATAGGCTGGGAATGTTTTGACTGAGCGTAGGAGATTGAGGGGTGACCGTTTGGAGGTTTATAAAATCATGAGGGGCATAGATAAGATGAATAGCAAAGGTCTTTTCCTTAGGGTGGTGGAGTTCAAAATTACGCACCATATTTTTAAGATGAAGAAGGTTTAAAAAGGACATATTAAGCAATTTATTTCTGAATACAGAGAGCGGCTCATGTGCGGAATGAACTTGATTAGATTAGATTAGATTCCCCACAGTACAGAAACAGGCCAACAAGGTCACACCATCCTCAGAAGAGTAACCCACCCAGACCCATTCCCCTACATTTACCCCTGACTAATGTACCTAACACTATGGACAATTTACCATGCCCAATTCACCTGACCTGCCCACCTTTGGATAGTGGGAGGAAACTCGAGCACCCAGAGGAAACCCACGGAGACACAGGGACAATGTGCAAGCTCCACACAGACAGTCACCCAAGGTGGGAATCGAACTGGGTCCCTGGTGCTATGAGGCAGCAGTGCTAACCACTGATCCACCATACCACCCCAAAGCCCCTGCTTCACCCCACCCCTCCCCCAACCAAAGAAAGTGGTGGATATGGGCATAACTACAACGTTTAAAAGATATTTGGATAAGTAGATGAATTGGAAAGGTTTGGAGGGTTTTGGGCCAAATGCAGGCAAGTAGGACTAGTTTAGTTTGGGAACATGGTCAGAGTGGATGAGTTGGACTAAAGGGTCTGTTTGCGTGCTGCATGATGCTTAGCCTGCTGGACACACTTTCCTCAATCCTGAAGAAGGGCTTATGCCCGAAACGTCGATTCTCCTGTTCCCTGGATGCTGCCTGACCTGCTGCGCTGTTCCAGCAACACATTTTCAGCTCTGATCTCCAGCATCTGCAGACCTCACTTTCTCCTCATAATACAGAGAGCATTACTGCGCAGTATCGGCCATTTATGGAACCACTCGGCTAATAGTGGACATCATAGGACAGTCTAGCGCAGTACAGAGCTTTATGGAACAGCTCAGCTAATAAAAGAAGTTAGACTCATAGAACATAGACCATGACAGGCAGTTCAGGCCCTTTATAGAACTGCTCGGCTAATAAAGAATGTTAGACTCGTAGGAAACATTACATTATAGTGCAACACAGTCCCTTTATGGAACTGCTCGGCTAATAAACCAAGTTAGACCACTCCAACATATAACATTATAGTGCAGTACAGGCCCTTTCTGGAACCACTCGCCTAATAAAGGAAGTTAGACTAATACAAGATAGAACATTACAGCACAGTGCAAGCCCTTTCTGGAACCCCTCGGCTAATAAAGGAAGTTAGACTAATACAACATAAAACATTACAGCACAGTAGAGACCCTTTATGGAACCACTCGGTGAATAAAGGAAGATAGACTCATAGCACACAGTGCATTGCAGGGAAGTACAGGCGCTGCATGGAGCCACTCGTCTAATACAGGAAGTTAGACAAACACAGCATAGAACATGACAGCACAGTACAGGTCCTTTATGGAATCGCTCGGCTAATAAAGGAAGTTAGACTGATAGTACATTACAGCGCAGTACAGGAGCTTTATGGAATCGCTCGTCCAATGCAGGAAGTTTGACTCAACGAACATAGAACAAGAATGTAGGGAGGCTGTGAAGAAGGTAGCACTGACAGGGAATACTTGCAGACACAGAGATGGGTTCAAGTCCGTATACTTCAACGCAAGGTGTATCAGAAATAAGGTGGGTGAACTTAAGGCGTGGATCGGTACCTGGGACTACGATGTTGTGGCCATCACGGAAACGTGGATAGAAAAGGGACAGGAATGGTTGTTGGAGGTTCCTGGTTACAGATGTTTCAGTAAGATTAGGGAGGGTGGTAAAAAAAGAGGGGGGTGGCGTTGCTAATTAGAAATGGTATAACGGCTGCAGAAAGACAGTTTGAGGGGGATCTGCCTCTGGAGGTAGTATGGGCTGAAGTCAGAAATAGGAAAGGAGCAGTCACATTGTTGGGTGTTTACTATAGGCCCCCCAATAGCAGCAGAGATGCGGAGAAACAGATTGGGAAACAGACTTTGGAAAGGTGCAGAAG
>NW_025212458.1:0-15483 GCF_004010195.1 Chiloscyllium plagiosum | reverse complement strand
ATACCAATATATGCAAAGTATAAAGAGATAAGGTTCTTAAAATGCACTCCTGAAACTGAGCTATATAAATTGAAATGTGGATTACAAAACTAGGGAAGTGGTGTGTAAACTTTATCAATCATTATTTGACCCACAGCTGAGATGATGATTTCCCCTCTGTCAGTGATCCCTCTCACTGAGATTCTCTGGCCCAGCTTCTCACACAATATCGTGGGTAGTTATCATTTCCTGCTGCGCTTGGAAATTCAGCTTTCTCCATGAAACCAATCTATTGGCCTAATGGGTTCTGTTTAGCTGTCAATAAACAACTCTGTGGCAGTATTGAAAATAAATGATCTGGGATGACAGCCAGTATCATCATTGTGCTCACAGGATATGGCGCCTAGACAAAAGGCTTGCAGTCCAGAGGAAATTCTAAATAAAACTTCTAACTTCTGTCTGTGCATACTGATCAACTCTAATGCGGTCTTCTGATCTATCTAACTTCACCCTCATCTAACATCTCTTCATCTCCCGCTCAGTCAGTCGCTCCCCTTTCTATCCTCTCTCAGATGTCAGGGGTGGGTTCTTTACTCAGAGAGTGGTGGGGGCATGGAATGCGCTGCTTGTGGGAGTGGTAGAGTCAGAATCTTTGGTGACCTTTAAGCGGCAATTGGATAGGTACATGGATGGGTGCTTAAGCTAGGACAAATGTTCGGCACAACATCGTGGGCCGAAGGGCCTGTTCTGTGCTGTATTGTTCTACGTCTATGTCTATGACAGCACAGTACAGGCCCTTTATGAAACCGCTCGGCTAATAAAGAAATTTACACTCATAGAACAGAGAACATGACAGCGCAGGACAGGTCCTTTATGGAGCTGCTCATCTAATAAAGGAAGTTAGACACATCGAGCATAGAACATTACAGCGCAGAAAAGGCCCTTTATGGAACCACTCGTCGAATAAAGGAAGTCAGACTAATGCAACATAGACCATAACGGTGCAGTACAGGCCTTTAATGAACTGCTTGGCGAATACAGAATGTTAGATTCATAGATCATAG
Organism: Chiloscyllium plagiosum; assembly: GCF_004010195.1. Lineage (NCBI taxonomy): Eukaryota > Metazoa > Chordata > Chondrichthyes > Orectolobiformes > Hemiscylliidae > Chiloscyllium > Chiloscyllium plagiosum. The sequence goes on along the minus strand of NW_025212458.1, from coordinate 14,440 downwards.
AACATTACAGCGCTGTACAGGCCTTTTATGGAACCGCTTGGCTAATAAAGGACGTTAGTCTGACTCAACATAGAAAATTGTAGCACAGTACAAGCCCTTTATGGAACCGCTCATCTAATAAAGGAAGCGAGACTAATGCAACATAGACCATGACTGCACAGTACAGGCCCTTTATAGAACTGTTCGGCTAATAAAAGAAGTTTGACTAATACAACATAGCACACTACAGTGCAATTCAGGCCCTTTATGGAACTGCTCAGCTAATAAAGGAAATTAGACTCACAGAACATAAAACATGACAGCACAGTACAGGTTCTTTATGGAACAGCTCGGCTAATAAAAGAAGTTAGACTAATACAACGTAGCACATTACAGCACAGTACAGGCCCTTTATGGAACTGCACAGCTATAAAGGAAGTTAGACTCATTGAACATTACAGCACATTACAGGCCCTTTATGGAATTGCTAGGCTCATAAAGGACATTAGACTAATACAACCTAGACTATGACAGCGCAGTACAGGCCCTTTATGGAACCGCTCGGCTAGTAAAAGAAGTTAGACTGATACAACACAGAACAACACAGCACAGTACAGGCCCTTTAGGGAACTGCTTGGCTAATTATGACCATTATATTCATAGGAAATAGTGCATTACAGCGCAGTACAGACCCTTTATGGAATAGCTCAGCGAATAAAGGAAGTTAGACTCATCGAACATGGAACATGACAGTGCAGCACAGGCCTTTATGGAACCTCTCGGGTTAACAACGGACATTTGACTAATGCAACACAGAACATTACAGCGCAGTACATGGCCTTTATTGAACCGCTCGGCTGATAAAGAAAGTTAGACTTATACAATGTAGCACATTACAGAGCATTACAGGTCCTTTATGGAATTGCTCGGCTAATAATAAGTTCTACTCATAGAACATAAAACATTACAGCGCAGTACATGCCCTTTAAGGAACCGCTCGGCTAATAAAGTAAGTCAGACACATAGAACATAGGGCTTGTACTGCGCTGTAAAGTTCTTTATGAAACCGTTCGGCTAATAAAGGAAGTTAGACTAATACAACAGAGAACATGACAGTGCAGTACAGGCCCTTTACGGAACCGCTCGACTAATGAAGGAAGTTAGACTCATAAATCTTATCTCTTATAATCCTTTCCAAAACCATTCGTACAACAGAAGTAAGACTCACTGGCCTATAATTACCTGGGTCATCTCTGCTGCCCTTCTTGAACAAGGGCACAACATTTGCAATCCTCCAGTCCTCTGGTACCAAACCTGTAGACAATGACGACACAAATATCAAAGCCAAAGGCTCTGCTAACTCCTCCCTAGCACCCCAGAGAATCCTCGGATAAATCCCATCCGGCCCAGGGGACTTGTCTACTTTCACTTCTTCGAGAATTTATAACACCTGTTCGTAACTAACCTCGATCCTTTCTAGGCTAATATCTCGTATCTCGTTCTTCTCCTTGACAATATTCTCCTTTTCCTGAATGAAAACCAATGAGAAATGTTCATTTCGCACCTCTCCGATCTCCACAGGGTCCACATTCAACTTCCCACTTCTGTCTTTGACTGGTCCTATTCCTACCCTAAACATCCTTTTAGTCCTCACATACCAATAGAAAGCTTCAGGGTTCTCCCTTATTCTATTTGTTAAAGACTGCTCACGTCCTCTCTTTGCTCTTCTTAACTCCTTCTTTCAATTCTTCCTAGCTTATCTGTTACTCTCCATTGCCTCATCTGAACCATCTTGCCTCATCAACACATAAGCCTTCCCTTCCATAGAGTCATAGAGATGTACAGAATTGAAACAGACCTTCGGTCCAACCCATCCGTGCCAACCAGATATCCCAACCCAATCTAGTCCACCTGCCAGCACCTGGCGCATAGCTCTCCAAACCTTCCTATTCATATACACATCCAAATGCCTCTTAAATGTTGCATTGTACACGCCTCCACCACTTCCTCTGGCAGCTCATTCATTACACGTACCATCCTCTGCTTGAAAAAGTTGCCCCGTAGATCTCTTTTATATCTTTCTCCCCTCACCCTAACCCTATGCCCTCTAGTTCTGGACTTCCCAACTCCAGGGAAAAGACTTTGCCTAATTACCCTATCCATGCCCCTCATAATTTTGTAAACTTCTATATGGTCACCCCTCAGCCTCCGACGCTCCAGGGAAAACAGCCCCAGCCTGTTCAGCCTCTCCCTATAGCTCAAATCCTCCAACCTTGGCAACAGGGCTTTTAAATTTTTTTCTGAACCCTTTCAAGTTTCACAACATCTTTCTGATAAGGAGGAGACCAGATTTGCATGCAATATTCCAACAGTGGCCTAAACAATGTCCTGTACAGCTGCAACATGACCTCCCAACTCCTGTACTCAATACTCTAGCCAATAAAAGAAAGCATACCAAACACCTTCTTCACTATCCTATCTACCTGCGACTCCACTTCCAAGGAGCTATGAAGCTGCACTCCAAGGTGTCTTTGTTCAGCAACACTCCCCAGGACCTTACCATGAAGTGTATAAGTCCTGCTAAGAATTGCTTTCCTAAAATGCAGCACCTCGCATTTATCTGAATTAAACTCCATCTGCCACTCCTCAACCCATTGGCCCATCTAGTCAAGATCCTGTTGTAATCTGAGGTAACCCTCTTTGCTGCCCATTACACCTCCAATTTTGTCATCTGCAAGTTTACCAACTGTACCTCTTATACTCGCATCCAAATCTTTTATGTGAATGACAAAAAGAAGAGGACCCAGCACCGCTCCTTGTGGAACTCCACTGGTCACAGGCCTCCAATCTGTAAAACAGATCTCTACCACCACCCTCTCTTTGAGCCAGTTCTGTATCCAAATGGCTAGTTTTCCCTGTATTCCATGAGAGCTAACTTTGCTAATCAGTCTTCCATGGGGAACCTTGTTGAATGCCTTACTGAAGTCCATATAGATCACATCTATCACTCTGCCCTCATCAATCCTCTTTGTTACTTCAGAAAACTCAATCAAGTTTGTGAGACATGATTTCCCAAGCACAAAGCCATGTTGACTGTCCCTAATCAGTCCTTTCCAAATACAGCTACATCCTGTCCCTCAGGGTTCCCTCCACTGACGTCAGGCTCACTGGTCCCTCATTCACTGGCTTGTCCTTACCACAATTCTTAAACAGTGGCACCACGTTTGCCAATCTCCAGTCTTCCGGCACCTCACCTGTGACTATCAATGATACAAATATCTCAGCAAGAGGCCCACCATTCACTTCTCTAGCTTCCCTCAGAGTTCTTGGGTACACCTGGTCAGGTTCTGCTGAACAAGAGATACAATTTCTTGAGTAGCCATGGTTCCCTTACCTTATCACTTTCTCCCTGCCTGATAGGGACATATCCATCAAGGACACGCAATATCTGTTCCTGAAACCAGCTCCACATTTCCATTGTCTGCATCCCCTGCAATTTGCTTCCCCATTCTATGCATCCTTATTCTTGCCTAATCGCATTATAATTGCTCTTGCCCCAATGATAACTCTTGACCTGTGGCATGTACCTATCCCTTTCTATCACTAAACTAAACGTAACTGAATTATGTCACTCTCTCCAAAGTACTCACTACAACTAAATCAAACACCTGGCCTGGTTCATTATCAAGCTCTAGACCCTGTGGCCTCCCCTCTTGTCGGCCCTTCGACATACTGTGACAGGAAACCCTCCTGGAAACATTGGACAAAAACTGATCCATCTGACATACTAGAGTTATAGCATTTCCAGTCAATGTTGAGGAAGTTAATGACCCCATAATGACTACCCCTGTTCCTTTCATTCCTACCCAGAATAATTTTGCCAAACCTCTCTTCCACCTCCCTGGAACTCTGCGGAGGCCTATAAAAACCTTCAAGCAGTGTGACCTCTCCTCTCCTGTTTCTAACCTCAGCCCACACTACCTCAATAGACGATTTCTTTTCAAAGGTTATACTACCTTTGACTAACAAGGCCACATCTCCCCCTCTTTTACTGCCTTGCCTGTTCTTAATGAAAGATCTAAACCCTGGAACCTGTAATATACATTCCTCACCCTGCTCTATCCATGTCTCCTAAATGGCCACAACATCAAAGTCCCAGGTACCTATCCATGCTGCAAGCTCACCTACCTTATTTCGGATACTTCTGGCATTGAATTAGACACACTTCAAACCAATATGCTGTCTGCCAGCACATTCCTGTGACCCTGAAATCCTGTCACTGACCTATCTACTCTCATCCTCCTGTGCACTGCAACTACACCTCAGGTTCCCATCCCCTTGCTGAGCTAGTTTAAACCCACCTGAATAGCACCAGCAAATTTCCTGCCCAGGACATTAGTACCCCTCTGGTTCAAGTGAAGACCGTCCTGTTTGTACAGGTTCCACCTTCTCCAGAATTAACCAAGAACCTGAAATCCTCCCTCCTGCACCATCCTTGCAGCCATGTGTTTAGCTGATACCATTCCCTATTCCTTGCCTCGCATAGGTAACAAACCAGAGATAACAACTCTGTTTGTTCTAGCTCTCAGCTTCCACACTAGCTCCCTGAAATTCTGCCCTGCATCCCTATCCCTCTTTCTACCTATGTCGTTGGTACCTACTGGGACCATGACTTGACGCTGGTCACCCGCTCCCTTCAGGACCCCAAAGATATGTTCCGAGACATCACAGACCCTGGCATCTGTTTATTTATGGCACATAATTCTCATATAATTAATGTTAGGGCCTTGGGTAGTGTTTTAGAACAGAGGAACCTAGGGGGTGTAGGACATAAACTCACATAATTAATGGTAGGGCTTGGGTAGTGTTGTAGAACAGGGGGACCTCGTGGGTATAGTGCATAATTTGTTTTCAACGAAAGTTAGGACAGAATTCTTTTTAATTAATGATTGGGCCTTGGGTAGTGTTGTCAAACAGGGCATCTTAAGGGGTGTAGGACATAATTCTTATATAAATAATGGTAGGGCCTTGGGTAGCATTATAGAACAGGGGGCCCTGGTGGGTGTGGAATGATATTCTTTTGTAATTAATGGTAGGATCTTGGCTGGTGTTGTACATCCCCTTACAGCCCACCCTCCCATCCTGGCACCTTCCCCTGCTACCGCAGAAATTGCAAAAGCTGTGCCACACCTCCCTCCTCACCTTCACCCAAGGCCCCAAAGGAGCCTTCCACATCCATCAAAGTTTCACCTGCACTTCCACATGTCATTTATTGTATCCGTTGCTCTCGATGCAGTCTCCTCTCCGAGAGTGCTTATCTCCGGGACATCTGCACTAATCAACCCCACTGCCCCATGGCCGAACAGTTCAACTCCCCCACCCACTCTGCCAAGGACATGCAGGTCCAGGGCCTCTTCCACCACTGCTCCCTCACCACCCGACGCCTGGAGGATGAATGCCTCATTTTCCACCTCAGGACTCTTCAACCCCAGAGCATCAAAGTGGACTCCATTAATTTCCTCATTTTCCCTCCCCTCACCTTACCCCAGTTCCAACCTTCCAGCTCAGCACCATCCTTATGACCTGTCGTACCTGCCAATCTTCCTCTCCGCCTACCTGCTCCACCCTCTTCTCTGACCTATCACCTTCATTCCCCACCTAAATCCACCTATTGTAGTCTTTGCGACATTCTCCCCAGCTCCACGCCCCTCCCATTTATCTCTCCACCCCGGAGACTCCCTGCCTCAATTCTGATGAAGGCTTTTTGTCCGAAACATTGATTTTCCTAGGGGATGAAGGATATAATTCTATTGTAATTAATGGTAGGGTTTGGGTAGTTTGTAGAATAGAGGGATCTCGGCGATGTAGGACATAATTCTTACATGATTAATTGTTAGGGCTTTGGTTAGTATTGTAGAACAGGGTGTCCTCATCGATTTAGCACATACTTCTTGAATAATTAATGGTAGGGCCTTGGGTAGTTATGTGGAACAGGGTGAGCTCGGGGGTGTAGGACATTATTCTTATATAATTAATTGTCAGGCCTTAGGTAGTGTTGTAGAAGAGGGACCTGGGGGTGTCAGACATGTTTCTTATATAATTAATGGTAGGGCATTGGGTAGTGTTGTAGAACAGTGTGTCCTCATGGGTGTCGGACATAAATCTTATATGATTAATTGTAGGGCCTTGAGTAGTGTTGTACAACGGGCGGATTGGGGATGTAGTCTTAATTCTTATATAGTTAATGGTAGTGCCTTGGGTAATGTTGCAGAACACATGGATCTCAGGGGTGTAGGACATAATACTTATATAATTAATGGTTGGGCTTTGGGTAGTGTTGTAGAACACAGGGACCAAGGGCGTGTAGGACGTAATACTTTCATAATTAATGGTAAGGCCTTGGGTCGTGTTGCAGTTTACAGGGATATATTTCGCTCCCCACCTCTATCTGCCTTCCGCAAAGATTGTTCCCTCCATCAGTTTCACATCCCCTTACAGCCCACCCTCCCATCCTGGCACCTTCCCCTGCTACCGCAGAAATTGCAAAAGCTGTGCCCACACCTCCCTCCTCACCTTCACCCAAGGCCCCAAAGGAGCCTTCCACATCCATCAAAGTTTCACCTGCACTTCCACGTGTCATTTATTGTATCCGTTGCTCTCGATGCAGTCTCCTCTCCGAGAGTGCTTATCTCCGGGACATCTGCACCAATCAACCCCACTGCCCCATGGCCGAACAGTTCAACTCCCCCACCCACTCTGCCAAGGACATGCAGGTCCAGGGCCTCTTCCACCACTGCTCCCTCACCACCCGACGCCTGGAGGATGAATGCCTCATTTTCCACCTCAGGACTCTTCAACCCCAGAGCATCAAAGTGGACTCCATTAATTTCCTCATTTTCCCTCCCCTCACCTTACCCCAGTTCCAACCTTCCAGCTCAGCACCATCCTTATGACCTGTCGTACCTGCCAATCTTCCTCTCCGCCTACCTGCTCCACCCTCTTCTCTGACCTATCACTTTCATTCCCCACCTAAATCCACCTATTGTAGTCTTTGCTACATTCTCCCCAGCTCCACGCCCCTCCCATTTATCTCTCCACCCCGGAGGCTCCCTGCCTCAATTCTGATGAAGGCTTTTTGTCCGAAACATTGATTTTCCTGCTCGCTGAATGCTGCCTGACCTGCTGTGCTTTTCCAGCACCATCTAATCTTGACCTTGGGTAGTGTTGAAGAAGAGGGGGACCTGGGGTGTAAGACATATTTCTTCTATAATTAATTGTAGGTCCTTGGGTAGTGTTGTAGAACAGGGGGCCAAGGGATGCCGGACATATTTCTTCTCAAATTAATGGTAAGTCTTTGTAGTATTGTTGTAGAACAGAGGGACCTTTGGATTGCAGGACATAATTCTTATCTAATTAATGGCAGGACCTTGGATAGTGTTGTAGAACAGGGCGACCTTGACGGCGAGGACATAATTCTTACATAACAAAAGGTAGGACATAACTCATTCTAACTAATGATCGGGCCTTAGGTTATGTTGTCGAACAGAGAGGCTTTGTGGTTCAGGTACATCATTCTTTGAAATGTGTGTTCTAGGTCGATAGGGTGGTTAAGAAGGCATTTAGCATGCTTGCCTTCATTGCTCAGACCATGGAATATAGCAGTTGGGATGATATACTGAGGTTTTACAGAGTGTTGGGGAGACCTCTTCTGGATTAATGTGTGCAATTCTGGTTGCCCTGTTACAGGAAGGATTAAACTGGGAAACATTTCCCAAGATTTACCAAGAATGGAGAGTTTGAAATGTAAATATAGACTGGAAAGGCTATATTTACATTTCTCTCACTGGTGCATTAGGGGTGGAGGGTTGACAATATTGAGGTTTATACAACCATGAGGTGCATAGAGAAGGTAAATGACAAGGCCTTTTCCCTCAGGTAGGGGAATATCAAAACAGGGGCTCATATTTAAAGGTGGGAGGAGAAAGATTTAAAAAGGACATGAGGGGCAACTTTTTTACACAGAAAGTGGTTTGCGTGTTGGAATGAACTGCCAGAGAAAGTGACGAATGCACCTACAGTTACAATGTTTATAAGGCATAGAGGCATAGAGATGTACAGCATGAAAACAACTCATCCATGCCAACCAGATGCCCGAAATAAATCTTGTCCCATTTGCCAGTATTTCACCCATATCCCTCTAAACCCTTCCTATTCATATACCCATTCAGATGCCTTTTAAATGTTGTAATTGTAACAGCCTCCACCATTTCTTGGCATATCATTCCATACATGCACCACCTTCTGTGTGAAAAAGTTGCCCTTTAGCTCTCCTTTAAATCTTTCCCTTCTCACCTAAAGCAAATGTCCTCTTCTTTTAACCTATCCATGTCCCTCATGATTTTACTGTTGAGAAAGAAATGGAGGCAAGAGAACTCAGGAAAATAAATATTGATGTTTTGAAAATGGATGACATGACAGAAGGGAAAGTGCTGGAGGTCTTCGAAAACATAAAGGTAGATAAATCTCTAGGACCTGAACAAGTGTATCCCAGGACATGGTGGGACATTAGGGACGGAATTGCGGGAGCCCCAGCAGAAATATTTGTATCATCTATAAACACAGGTAAAATACCAGAGGACTGGAGAGTGGGTCATGTTGTACCATTGTTTAAGAAAGGATGTAAGGAGAAGCCAGGGAATTATCAACCTGAGTCTGACTTTGGTGATTGATAAGTTGTTGGAGGTGTTTCTGAAAGATCGGATTTATATGTATTTTGAGGGATAGCCTCAAACTTTTCAACCCTGGCAACATTCTTGTAAATCTTTTCTGAACCCTTTCAAGTTTTGCAACATCCTTCCTATAGGAGGGAGACCAAAACTGAATGCAGTATTCCAAAAGTGGCCTTGCCAATGTACAGCCGCAACATGACAGCCCAATTCCTCTCCTCGATGCTCTGAACAATAAAGGAAAGCATTCCAACTACCTTCTTCACTAGCCTATCTACCTGCAACTCCACTTTCAAGGAACAGTGAACCTGAACTCCAAGGTTTCTTTGTTCAGCAACACCCCCTTGGACCTTACCACTAACTGTATAAGTCCTGCCCTGATTTGCCTTTCCAAGGTGCACATTTGGATAAGTTCATGAACAGGAAAGATTTGGAAGGATACGGACCAGGCACAGGCAGGTGGGTCTTTTTAGTTTTGGAATATGGTTAGTGTGGACAGGTTGGCCCGAAGGATCTGTTTCTGTGCTGTATGACTCCGTGACTCTCTGACATTGCAGCAGGCAGTCAAAAGGCAGGTTAGTCTCTGCACATGCTCCCTTTGTCATCCAGCCCAGGGGCTGGGACATGGCAGGGGGAGGATTGTGGATGGATGGAGACACAGAGGGTCTCTTATATACAGTGGGCGTGTAATAGATGAAATACAGAATGGGTGGTTCAGGGGAGATGAAGACACACTGGGAAGGGCCAGGGAAGGACCAGGGAAGGGGGCAGTGCTAAGTTTGTGAGACTGCAAAATTTGCCAGAGAGGGGTGTATAAACTTGGGTGGGAGGGCTGCAGTTTCAGGATTGAAAGACAGAAATAGGGAAGGAAAGAAAGAGAGAGAAAGTGAAACAAGAAGATAAAAAGGAAGAGAGTGTGAAAAATATCCACAAAGTTGAAAGAAGAAGTAGGAGAGAAAAAGACAAAAAGAAACTGTCAGTAAGAAGAAGAGAGAGAGAGAAGAGAGAAGCTCAGAGAGAGAGAGAGAAACAGGAGTTAAGGAAAGACATGACGATATTAAAGTGGTGATACACTCCATTCAGGTTGGTCTGAGCTCTCTCGATGGTCTCTCACACTCCCTCTTTCCCATTGGGGATATCCCCTGCTTCAGGGGCTTGCTTTAGGAGGGGCTGTTTCAGGGAGGGAATGGGGGGTATTAAAGGATCAATCTGGGATTGAGATTCAAACACTCCCCACTCTCACTCACAGAGACAGACAGAACCACACAGATACTCACTCCCTGCTCAGTGCACATGGCGAAAGGGACAGTGGCTGCAAGAACCTGTTTGAATTATCCCCAGGACTGTCACTCAAAGATGCCCTCTCCACCCAAGTCCCAACTCATCCAGTCAGCTCCCAGCTCCCTCTCCCTGTGGCAAACCACTCCCAGAGATGGAGCACAACCAGAGTTGTTTTTGTGGGATTCAAGGGAGGGACGAGAGAAAGCAGCAGGTAAATAGTTTAGGGCAGACTGTCTCTGTCTGCTCCTGCTTAGCATTTTACTGTCTTGGAATTGAAGCTGTATATATTCTCATGCTGATCAAATTCCTTTTGTCTTTGGGCTTTCCGATTGACCAATGTCAAAATCATAACTGCGATTGCCGGGAATCATACCCAGGTCACCTGTTTGGAAGGCAGCTATACTCACCACGATAGCACCATCACTGTCCACTTTAACTTAACATAATCCCCAAACATATTTAAAAAAGACCTTTATCACGACAAATTAAACAGAGTTGATGTTGACCCACCGAAGGTGATATTAGGTCAGGTGACAGTAACTGATATAAAGAGGCAGATTTGAAGGAGCATCTTCAATCGGAGGGGGAGCTGGGTCATTGGAAGGTGCAGAGAGAGAGAGTCCAGGAGTCCCTCTGGTTGGGCTTGGATTCCCCACCAACTACTTCATGGAAAGGAAGGAATAAACAAATGGAATGATACCAGGGATTGAATGGAAATGAAGTAAATTATTGTTGAAAATAAACTTGCAGTCAGAAAACACAGAACGTTTTACAGGACATGATGTACTCTTTATAACACTTTTTTCCTTTTGTCGAGATGTGTGGATCAGTGAATTCAGTGAGGAAGAGTGGAGAGGACTCTGTCGCTGCGTTTCCCTCTCTGGGCCTGAAGTGAACAATGATCCTTTCCTCCAGCTCATTTATTTATGTATCCGTGTCATCCACTGAGAACTGATTTCTTGGGGTGAATGTATCTTTCATGCATATCTAACTCCTCTTTCGCTTACGCTTTTGTTGTTCAGGTTTCTACTGTTTCTCCTTGCTAACAGCACTTTACACTGGCTTTAATGTTGCAGTCTCTTTCATTTTGTTCCTCAGATGTAGTTATTCCATGTCCATTAGAAAATAAATGCTGTCATGTTGGTGTTATCCTTTTCCTTCCGACCATGCCTCGCGAGGATTCCTCGTCCCATTATCTGCTGTATCTCATGTTGGCTCTCAGTTACTTGGATTTATTCACCAATTGAATTATTTTTGTGACTGGATGTTTCAATGCATACTTTAAATGGTCTCTGACTTTTTTCTGCATCACACATAAACAAGTGCACTCGTGCAGCAACTGAGGTTCTGCAGCATATACAGTATGTGACTTCTCGAAAGAGGCTATAATCAGCGGAATCCAAGGAATCACTAGCTTGAAAGAACCTTAAGACATGCATCAACCACAACAGGATGAAGCTGGTGGTTATGGCAAACAGTAAAATCACAGAATTCTTTCTGCTCTCTATCTCTGGGTCATTCTCTATTTTCCCCTGAGCCCTCAGTCCCTGACGCATCTTCACGGCCTCAAAGATGTGTCTGGCAGTCAGAATATTGAGAAAGAGAATAAAAGTAAATGATAACATTGGTGGTAATAAATATTCAAGTTATTGAAAACTTTCCCATCAGTCACCATAGTAACTGTCCCTGGTATGACAGTACCATGGAACATTGTTAATAATCTTTTTCAGGTTTATATCGAAAGTAGTTGGGATTGTTCTTTAAAGAAAAGAAAGTGCAGATTGTTGCTACAGCCCTCTTCGCAATTTTCTCTGTACAATACTTAGTTTTCATCTGTTGTAATTGTACCAGCCTCCACCACTTTCTCTGGCAGCTTATTCCATTCTTTGCACCATCCTTGACATGACAACATTGCCCCTTAGGTCACTTTTAAATTTCCCCCCTGACCCTAAACCTATGCTCTCTAATTCTGGACTTCCCATCCCAGGGAAAATACCTTGTCTATTTACCCTACCCATGCCTCTCATGATTTTATAAACCTCTATACGGTCATCCTTTAGCCTCGATGTTCTAGGGAAAACAGCCCCAGCCTATTCAGCCTCTCCCTGAAGCTGAAATCCCTACAAACCTGGCAACACCCTTGTAAATCTTTAAGAATGTTTTTCGTCAGAGTGCAAGAGCAACCAGAATCAATAGGTTTGTTTGTGACGGCTTTATTTTCTCAGTTGAAAGGTCTGTGAGTTGAATCAGACTACATATTCACTGATGTAGAACACAATTGTGTGTGGTATCATGAATGACCAAGTCAGAGGCATATTACTCTGAGAGCCGATTCTCACATTAACCAGTCCAATAGATATTTGTGGAGCTGGCAAAATGAGCCAGAGTTAAATAATAGCACTGCATCAAGATGTAGAATTACCTGTCCACAAAGTACATTATTACTCTAAGAACACTAACAAACTTCCCAGCACCTGAGACATGTCCTGCTCAGGGACTGGCACAACATCTCTGCCTTTCCTTGGCTTTTTTGCACTTTGATGCCTCGACCAGAACCTAATACTTCACAGTGCCCCTGTCTTGCCTGGTTATTTATCGCAGACATAAGCCAGGCAGCATATCGTTGTTGTTGTTGACGCTGATCAGTCAAGGGGCTGGACCGTCAGGCACTTGAAACAGCAGCTAAAGCAGCAAACACACTGCATATGCTTCAACCAAATGGTCACGTCTCAAAGCCTCAGGGAACCAGTTCTCAGTCAGGGTAAGGGAGACAGAGATCCTGGCACAGTGTGTCCAGGGACTTTGACATTGTTTGGGACAATCCAGAGAGTTGGACACTCAAACTACTCATTACATCCCCGAAATGCTCTGGTAGATTTTTCGATCCTGAATTCCTGTTCACCAATCCATGCTGACCCTGTCCGTTCCTGTCACTGGGGATCAGTTCAAATGTAGGGAGATGAGCTTAGAATAGTTCACAGGTCAGCGTAACATTGAGGGCCGAAGGGCCTGTTCTGCACTGTATTGTTCTATGTTCTAAGCAGCTCAGTCTATTACTCAGGCCCTGCAAGGCCTAACAACACTGGCAGAAGAACTAGCTGAAAACTCAGGAGTTAACACATCACTCACTGGGGTGGCTAGAATTGTGGTTTGGAAAGTGGAAGGGTGTGGTGGTTTCAGTCTTTACCTCCTTGATCATAGTGGTGTGAGTACTAACCGCAATAGGATGCTGTATCATACCTTGCGCATGGGGGCTAATCCAAAGGTTGATTGAAACAGCTTTGGCCACACAAATGCCCCGAAAGAGCAATCAGGGAGAAGGGCTCTACCTGTTCAACAATGAGGGAATAAGTGACCTGGGGGAGATTTATTAGACAGTTTACAAAACTAGATTTACACTCCTCCAAGAAAGTAAAGGATCAGTTCCTCATTTGGTTTTGCTTTTGTTGTTCAGCTTTCTCCTAATTGTTGCTTCTTGCGAACAACACTTTACACTGGCTTTGCTCCTGCAGTCTCTTTCATTTTGCTCCTCAGATGGAGTCAGTCCTTGACCATTAGAAAAGGAATGTTATCATTTTGCTGCTCCGTCCTTCTCCTTCCAGTCCATTCCTCACATGGACTCCTTGTTCCATTATCTGCTGCAGCTAATGTTGGCTCTCAATTACTTGGATTTATTCACCAAATGAATTATTTTTATAACTGGACATTTCACTGCATACTTTAACTGATTTCTGAAATTTCTCTGTGACACCATATAAATAAATGCATTTGTGCAGCAACTGAGGTTCCGCAGCATAAAGTTTAAAGAGTTTAAAAGCAGCAAAATCGAAGAAGTAAATGGCATCAAAGATATATAAAATATACCCCAACCAGAGAAGTATGAAGCTGGCATATATGGCAAAGAGTAATTTTGCAGAATTCCGTCTGCTCTCTGTCTCTGGGTCATTCTCTATTTTTCTCTGACCCCTCAGTCCCTTACGCACCGTAATGTTCTCGAAGATATGGCTGACAGTCAGAATGTTGAGAAAGATAATTAAAGTGAATGGGAACATTGGTGTTAAAAATTGTTCAAAATATTGAAAACTTCTCCATTGACGGTCAGAATAATAACCGTACCTGATATGACAGTACCATGGAACATTGCTGATGATCTTTCCCGCTTTAAATGGAAAGTAGTTGGGAATATTCTTTAAAGAAAGTGCAGATTATTGCTAGAATCCTGATTGCATTTTTCTCTGTGCGATACTGAGATTTCATCTGGTGAAAACAAATGGCAACAAATCGATCAAAAGAGAAAGCAGCAGTGAATCAGACAGAACAATCAATGGTCACGCAGATCAGGACTAAAGACAACACTACAAACAGGAGTGATGTCCAGGAAACACTGGATAATAATAGTAAGGGAATTGGTGAAGGATGAAAAAGAAAATAATGAACAGTCGATCAGATGTTGC
>NW_025212457.1:17986-26822 GCF_004010195.1 Chiloscyllium plagiosum | reverse complement strand
CCACAGCTCTCTGCCTTCCCCAATCTCCCACGTAACCCTGGTTCAGTTTAATTATTACAGAATGAATAAATTTCTGACCATCCCAGCAACATTGAAATACACAGACATCACCGCAGAGCAGTTGACCAGAAGCTAGAAACATTAATAAACACGTACGCACAGCAAGATCACACACGCAGCAATCTAACCCCACACACATTGTGGGTGATGCTGTTTATGGGTTGACATATTTGTGGCAAATCCCAAGTCCCCAGTTACCGTAGCCCTAGGCTTCAAACCTGTTCAAAAATGACAAGGCCACAATCCGACAGGACCCAGTTAACCAGAGGTCCCGGTAAAAGACAGCCCCCTCCCCAGCGAGAGGAGATTAAACCTCGAGGTAATATACAGACAAAACTCACCTGGGCCCAACAGTCTTCAGCCTGTCATACAGGCCTCAGGACTGTGTCCGCCCTCTGGAGGAAGCTCTTGTTTGAAGGTTTCCTGCTCCAAAAGGTTTATAGGGCCGAATAGACTCTTTCTGCACCCACTGGATTCTGTGATTCTAACTAGCTGTGATTGTTGTCACATTTTCCTAATGCCGGGTTCATTCAACTCAGATACATATGATTCTGTGGTTGCTCACTCACTCCTTCCCTTCAGTTTTACATCAATTTCACACTGAATGTGAGGGTGGGAATGGATTTGTAAATATAAATACTTCAACCGAAACCCCCCACAGTTCAGGAACTGTTTCTGCTACTTTCATCACTCACAAGGAACAGGAAAATAAAGGTTCAGTCACAAATCTTACAGGAACATAGCGGTTATAATCACCAGGAAAGGCTGAACAGCTCAAAACGCTTTTCTCAAGAAAAGAGGAGGCTCAGAGACAACTTGATACAAGTAGAAAGCTTTGTGTCTGTGTCTTCAGAGATTTGAGGTTGAAATCATAGGGTTGGAAGCATGTTTCATTGCCCCAGATCATCAAAGGTGCTGTCTAAATGTGCATCTTTCTTTCTATCTGTCGGAGTTAACAATCAGATGGACAAATCAATGTCTGAGTGTCTTACCAAATCCCTGATTGAATCTGTCTCCGCCCACAAACTCAGGTGTCTCACCACTCACTGCGTCGTGGAGAAACTCTGCCGTTACAATGAGAACTGTCTTTGCTGTCAAAACTCCTCGTACTTCCGCCTAATCCCCACTTCCCTTCATTAAATCCCAGCTGCCTCTAGTCCACCCACATGGACATGTTGAAGAGCATGACAGGAGAAAGGATTAAAACCGAGAGTTCAATAGCCAGAATGAGAGAGGAAGGAGGAAATAAACGGTGATTGTAGATCCCAGGGGATACAGACTCCAGGCTGAGTCCTTTGTGGGCATTCCCGCAGTAATACAAGACAGCATTCCATGATGAGAGTTAAACCCGGGTGGCAGGAGAGGGAGCCACTGAACATTAGCAAGTTTAGTTCAAACACAGGAGGGTTGTTGAGTCAGTAACAGTGTGTTCGACATGGAGATGAAGTGAGCAGTGGGGAAAAGTTACCACAAGCTGCCAATGGATAACTTTCATTGAGACAGGAGGCCATTCAGCCCCTCAACTCTGCTCTGCCATTCATGATGATCATAGCTGATGTGTGACCTAACGTACAACTTTCAAACCCCTCTAATTTCGTCAATAAACTCCTCTGCAACAGACAAGATGAGTATTGGAAAAATAAACATTTGCAAATGCTGGGAAATCAGAAATAAAAACAGAAATTGCTGGAAAAATTCAGTAGGTCTGGCAGCATCTGTGGAGAATGAACCGTTCGTGTCCAGTGAACAGTCAGGTGACCAGCTGCAGCTGACCATTCTGCTGTTTCTGTAACACTGGAACAGGTTCTGGTGCGAGGGGAATGTGATTGTCAAGAACAACTCAAAAGACAGGAGGACGTACTCAATTAGAATTAGGAATTCACTCACCCCTCCCAGTGGGACACTCACCGACACAGTCACACTGCGGAGAGGCCATTCACCTGCCCCACGTACGGGAAGGGATTTACTCGATCTCACAATCTGCTGAGGCACCAGAGGTGACACACAGGATTTAGACCCTTCACCTGCTCCATGTGTGAAAAAGGATTCATTCAAATCTCCCACCTGCAGAGACATTAGTGTATTCCCACCGGGGACAGGTCATTTACCGCTCAGTGTATGGGAAAGCATTCGCTCAGTGACCTGCTGAAACACCAGAGAGCTCACTCTGGGGAAAGGCCATTCACTTGTTCCCAGTGTCGGAGGAGAGATACACTCAAATGCACCACCTGCAGAGACCCCAGTGAGCCTACACAGGGGAGAGGCCATTCAGATGCTCAGTGTGTGAGGAGGGATTCAATGATTCATCCTGCCCACTGAGACCCCAGTGAGCCCACACAGGAGTGAGGCCATTCAGATGGTCAGTATGTGTGAGGGGATTCAGTGATTCATTCCGCCACCGAGACGCCAGCAGGTTCACACTGGGTAGGAGTTGTTTCCCTCTCTGTGTGACAAGGGATTTGCTGCGTCTTCAACACGATTGAGAGAGAGGTGAGTGCACACAGGGACGTGGTCATCCACCTGCTCCGTGTGGACTGCAGGACTCTGATTCTGATGTTACTGTTCATCAGAGTCAGGACCTTGTACATGATGACAATGTTGGAGTATTGATGTTGTTGTTGTTAACCACATTAACTGGGCTGGAGTTGACTGAACTTACATTGCCAACTGTGAACCTCAGGATGTCTCTCTGGGCAGTAACTCTCCACAAACAGCAATGTGACAATGAGCAGGGATCATCTATTTTGATTTAAATTGTGATTGCAGCACTGCTGCTTCACAGCATCAGGTACAAGTTTGGGGTCCAGCCTTGGTCAATAGCCCGTGTGGAGCTCCCCATGATAGTGTGGGTCCCCTCCAGGTGCTCTGGTTTCCCCCACAGTATCCATGAATGTGCAGACCAGGCGGATCAGCCATGGGAAATGCAGTGTTACAGGGTTGGGGTGCACTGGGTGGGATGTTCTTCAGATGGTCGGTAGGATTTGACCATCTGCTTCCACACTGTAGGGATTCTATTCCATGAATGAGGATAAAGGCTGCACAGCAGGGTGTCCTTGGAGAAGGAGCATGTGGTGTGCATCAAGAATCCCGATGCTTTTGGGTAGAGGTGGGCACCGCAGGGGATATAGCGCTTTATCTCCACCGCTGCCCCCTCCCCACAACACTACTTTGATTTAGTCCCTTCTCACTCTGTCAAACTCTATAACAGTTTGCTTGGCCCGGAAGGGGCTTTGTTTGGAAATATTCAATTGATTACACAAATGGTTTACTGCTGGTGATTATATGTCTAGATTAGAGTGGTGCTGGAAAAGCACAGCAGATCAGAAGCTGGAAATCAACATTTTGGCAAAAGCCCTTTTCCAGCATCACTCTAATCTAGGCTCTGGTTTCCAGCATCTGCGGTCCTCACTTTTGCACCGCTGGTGATTATATGTTAACCAAAAGCAAAATGGCTCAATGATGATTTTGATAGTGGGAAGGTTGCTGTGATAACATTTCTGGGTCGGAGAATTGGGGAAAAAGAAAGCTTCACAGCTCACAGAACGAGAACTGTAAAGCAGTTAAATCAAACCAAAGGTTCAGACAGGGAGGGAATATTTCCCTGGAGTTGGAGGAACTGGAAAGTGACGGTGTCCGGGAATAGACAGGATTTTGTTTTACAAAGATTGAAACTTTTAAAACTGTTATATTAAGACAGTTAACATTATTTTCTTTATTTTTATTTGCTGTGCAAAAACCTTTTACATTTTAAAAGCAAAATTTACAGACCTTGTGTTAAAGATAAATGTTAAATAAAATCCATCAAACCATCCCTCACTGAAAACTGTTGTGGAAGTGCAATCTCCTGGAGAATCCCTGCCCACTTCTTCCTACCCGGGCTCCATGGTTATATACATACCTGGGAGATAGCAGCAGGAGGAGACCATTCAGCCTTTCAATCCTGCTCCAACATGCAATGGGAAACAACTGACCATCCAGCTCAGGCTCCTGTTCCTGCTGTGTTCCAATCCTCTTTCATGGCTTTACCTCGAAGAACTATATCTAAGTCCTCCTTTAGCTTCACTGCCTTTTGTTGCAGTGGCGTTGCGGTGTTACTGTGTGGGCGTAGGCAGGGGCAATGTGATGGTACTGCCTCCTGGAGGATGCACTCAGCATCCCTCATCATCCTGCAGTAAGATCAACTGCGTTTCGGAAACTAGAGATAGAAACAGAATATGGGCATCACTGGCTCTGCCATCATTTATTCCCCAACTCTAGTTACCCTTGAGAAGATGGTAGTGAGCTGATGTCTTGAACCATTCACAGTCCATTTGGCGCAGATAGACCGACAATGCTGGGAGGGAGACTGTTGCAGGATTTTGGCCGAGTGATTCTCTATCTTTGCTTCTTCAAATGCTGGTTAACTTAATCACAATTTGCACATGATTTTGAAATTTCAGTCTGCAAATCTTCACCATCTAGCACCCTGTATAAAGGAATATGTACAGGTTAGAAATTCAGAACAGACAATTCTAGTTTCTCTGGAATATCTTTTCCTTCTTTCTTCCCCCAATACTGTAACCCTCCAGCCCACTTACTCTCTCCCAACATTCTGACTCTTCTACCCATAATGTACACCCTCCACATTCTCATGGAGTTGCTGATAAACAGATCCATGCCACCACTTCCCGTCCTGGTTAGACTCTGCATCCTTTCTGGGTTCACTTCCTTTCCCTTCAGTTGCTGCAAGTCAACAATGTAACAGCAGAATGAAACAAAAGTAAACAGACAGGGCGGTGGCAGATTCTGGACAGAAGAGAAACTTTCAGTCTGGGAGAATGGCTCAGATCCTTCTTCGTTCCCCATTAGTTGATTCCTACCATTACAATGAATTGGGGATGGAGAGTGGTCCTACATGGGTGTAGTGACACTTTGACCCCCTCCCCCAACTGATCAATACTATGATACATTCCTCCTCCAGCCAATCACAGTGTGAAAAACTTTCCACATTTGATTCCAGCCTTAGGTGACTGTGTGGAGTTTACACGTTCTCCCCGTGTCTGTGCGAGTTTCCTCTGGGTGCTCCAGCTTCATTCCACCGTCCAAAGATGTGCTGGTTAGGTGGATTGGCTATGCTAAATTCCCACAGTGTCCATGCCTGTGCAGGTTAAGCCATTCACCATGGGAAATACAGGGAATGGGTGAGTCTGAATGGGATGCTCATTATAGGGTTGGTATAGACTCCATGGAGGAATACCCTGTTTCTGCACTGTAGGAATTCTATTCAATTCTATTCTATTCTCATGAAGAAGAATGTACTTATCTCAATGTGCTGTGAATCTATGGAATTCCCTATTCAAAATGCAGTGGATGCCAGGACATTGTGCAAATATACTGAAGAGATACAGATGTTGAACTTGCAATGAAATGAAGGGTGAGAGAGACCAGGCGGAAAAGTCCAGCTGAGACTGAGGTGAGCTCAATCATCATGGTATTAAATGATGGAGCTGGTTCGAAGGGCTGCATTGCCTCTCCTGTGCCCAGTGCTCATCTTCTTACGGTAATTCCTGGAAAGTGGAATCCAAAACTCACCACCTTCACCAAAGGAGATTTTTGGAAAAAGCAGGATAGTCAGGTGGATTAGCGTTCCAAACTTAGATAGTGAGGAAGCATGTGGGAAATAATGATTTTGCAATTTTAAACTGAGGTGAGTTAAAAATCACACAACAACAGGTTATAGTCCAACAGGTTTAATTGGATCATGATGAAGCAGCGACGCTCCGAAATCTTGTGTGCTTCAAATTAAACCTGTTGGACTATAACCTGGTGTTGTGAGATTTTTAACTTTGAACACCCCAATCCAACACCGGCATCTCCAAATCATGTAAACTGAGGGGAGACAGTGATTTATGGTTTTGGACTGTATAGTACATTTACACCGTCCAGAACACACTGTTGTGAATATCTATCCTGTACTTTATTACAAAGCCAAGGTCTCTGACAATGAAAACCAAAACACCCAGGTAACATCGCCTCACCTCATAATCTGATAAATGACTTGTGATAAGTATGGTTGAATTTAGAATACATTTGGAAAGCAGGAAGATTAAATCCAATCCCAAGATCCTGTGCTTAAACAAAGGAGACTACAATAGATGAGGCAGGAGTTGGCTAATGTCGACTGGAAGCAAAGACTTAAGGGTGGGACAGTTGACAGACAATGGAGGAATATCAAAGAATTTTTCAAACTGCTCAGCAAAAGTATAAATCAGTGAAAAGGAAGGACTGTAGGATATGGAATAATCTGCCATGGGTGGCTAAGGAAATAAGGGAATTTATCAAATTGAAATAGAAAACATACAAATTGGCAAAGACCATGGAGATTAGAAAAAGTTTAAAGTTCAACAGAAAGCGAGATGGGATTGGGAGAGAAAAGTGATGAGTAGCTATCCCCAGGACCAGAATAGCAGTTTACACTGCTAGAGGGGAACCTATTGTGTGGGGAACATATGTCCTCTGTAATTGTTGAAGCACTTAACTGTTACCATTAAGATAATCCTGATCAAATTAAAAATCACAGCACACTCCAAAAGCTTGTTCTTCCAAATAAACCAGTTGGACTATAACCTGGCGATGTGTGGTTTTTAACTTTGTCCACCCCGCCCCAACACCGGCTCCTCCACATCAGAATCCTGACAGACAGCCCCACTGAAACTGAAGTTCCTGTCAGATACCTGACTGACCCACAGGGCCATAGGGTAGGGGTATGTGGTTTAACCACAAAGTGTTGAGCCGAACTCTACTTTTTAACTGCTATTGCCATGGAGATAATACTGAGAGACAGCGTCCATTCAAAACCACAAACCACAAAGGTATAAGAATGGGAGCGGCACATCGGACAGGCGGGGAGTTACCTGATCCTGCCTGGAGGTGTTCTGCATGTACACTATCCAGGGAACTGCCATGTCTCATCAATAAAGACTCAAAGAAGAACTCTCAGTGTTCTGTGCCCAGTTATTGCTATCCAGCGGGGTTCAGGAATATGAGGACACAGCAGTCAGTCTTCACAGTGGAGGATACTAAGAACATGCCAGTAATTGATAAGGAAACATAGGAATGTGAGGACCAAGAAATAACCATTATCACGAGAGAGTTAGAGTTGGGCAAGCTAATGGAGCTAAAGGTAGACAGGTCTCTTTGCCCAGATGGAATACATCCCAGGGTGCTAGCAGAGATAGCGGGAGAAATAGTAAATATACTTGGAGTCAGAGTCCTGCAGCAGAGAAAGGCCCTTTGGCCCAAACTGGACCATGCTGACCAGAATGTCCATCCACGCTAACCCCATTTCCCTGCACTTGGCCCATATGCTTCTGACCCTTTGCATTCCATTTAAAAGACATTTGGACAAATACATGTTGTTAATGTACCCACCTCAACCACTTCCACTGGCAGCTCAGTCCATATACATACCACCCTCTGTGTAAAACAGTTGCTCCTCAGGTTCCCTTTCATAATTATCTCCTCTAACCTTAAACTGATGCCCTCCAGTCCTTGATTTCCTGGACAAAAGACTGTGGGCATTCACCTTACCCAGGCCTGTCATGGTCTTATACACTTCCAGAAAACACCCCCCCTCTGTTTACTCTGCTCTAAACAAAAAAAAATCCTCGCTTGTCCAACCTCTCCCTGTACCTCAGACCCCTGAGACCTGGCAAAAATCCCTGTAAATTTCTTCTGCACGTTTTTTACAGTTTAATAATTGAAACCTACATTACATTCATCACATTTCCAGTGTTTCAAAAGGCGTTGGAACCGACGTGACAACGCCAATTGACTAAAAGCCATGATCGATAATTAAGCCATGATCGATAACAATCCCGCTTTCATAGTTTTTTTTCCATGGTGCAGGTATCGTGGTGTCTTTCTGGTTGCATGATTAATTAAAAACCTGTCTTCAAACAAAACAATTCTGTAGCTTAATTGTTCCTGGGAAATGTGCCATGTTTTTTCAGACTTTTAAAACAAATGAAATCTCTCTCCACAGTCACCACGCTAACATGGACTTGGCTGTGTCTCAGTAATTTTTCCAGTCACTGACATTTGAAATATTTGCCCACGGACAGAATACACACCTTTCCTTTCACATGAAAAGGCCAAGATATTCAGATCAGCACGGATCAAGTAACTATCAAAACTGAACAGGAAGTTCAATTTGAATTTCTCATCCACAAATCCGCCCTTTCAGAGCCCGACAACAGAGAAAGCAGGTCACCACTGTTAATACAGGATGGGAATTCATAAGACAATTGTAGTATTAAATTGTAGCTTCTTTGTTTCCCCCAAAGCTTTAAATCTCAGTCTCACAATTGCTCTCTTCTGTGAACTGAAATCCAAACCAATCTCCTCACTCCCACCCACCACACCCAGTTCTAACACTCTCTCCTCTCTTTGAATTCAGTTTCCTAGCTCCTGCCTGCAGACTAAGAACCAAAGAAAGGGGCGGCACGATGGCACAGTAGTTAGCACTGCTGCCTCACAGCACTAGGGTCACAGATTCGATTCCAGCCTCAGGCTCATTCTCTCCGTGTCTGCATGGGTTTCCTCCGGGTGCTCCGGTTTCCTCCCACAATCGAAAGACTGACAGTGCAGGTGAATTGGCCATGATAAATTACCCATAGTGTTAGGTGCTTTAGTCAGAGGGAAAAGAGACTGCGTGGGTGCTCTTTGGAGGGTCAGTTTGGACTGGTTGGGCCGAAGGGCCTGTTTCCACACTGTAGGGAATCTAATCAAATCAATG
>NW_025212457.1:8801-17918 GCF_004010195.1 Chiloscyllium plagiosum | reverse complement strand
CTCTGATGAGAACCATCCTGCACACACTGGCCAAATCATATCTGGTTGAACGAAAATGAAACAGATTAGAACTCTAATTACAGGTCCACCCTGTCCCTTTCCATAACATTCCTGAATCTTCACAAGAATGCTTCCCCGTTGATACTTTGACCACTCGTCAGGATACCAGGGGAGGGGCCATTCCTCTGGGTCCTGTTTTGAGAGGGAGGAACTGCCAATGACAGATTAATCCCACACACCCACAGCTTCCCTGGCACTGACCCATACTGCACATTCGCCAACAATTGCCCAGCACTGCGCCCGTGCACTGGTCTCCCCTCCCACAGAACATGCTCCAGATCGCACAGGAGCCTGGGTGATTGACAGCAACTGCTGCCCAATAGGGTGGAGGGGGCGGGGCTGGAGGATGGGACAATGGGATTGTAATCAATGAATGAATGTGGAGGACACTGGGGGATGCGCAGGTCAGTGAGGGACAGGAGCAGTGCAGCAGCAGTAGGGTATCCTGGACAAACTGAACAATGGGAGAGTCTGACAGGAGAAAACTACAGGAAGGTTCTGTTTAGAGGCTCAGGCAGGGACAGCTGGGAGACAGTATGGCCTGGAGGCTTGAGCATGTTTTCTAATCAGCCTCTTCAAAGCCGCTGTAACCAAACCCTGACCCCAAGAGGCAGATGGAGTTTAATTTAGATAAATGTGAGGTGCTGCATTTTCAAAAAGCAAATATTAGCAGGATATATACACTTAATGGTAGTAAGGAGACTATCACCACTTCTTTGTGGGCTAGTGGAAAGAAGGGAAGATTTTCTCAATTTCAATCACATGGAAACTCCATGAACTCCTCCCACTTACGGTCTACGGTGGGGATGGGGGAGACAGAGCAGATGGGAGCGGGGTTAGGAATATAGGGACTGCCTTTCAAATGGAACTCACCTGTGTTGTTGATATCAACAAGACTCAATACACAGTCACTAACATAAAGCTGGCGTACTTGAACTTTATCCAGAATATTAACACCCATAACTGGGTGACGCAGACCCCAATGTACAGAATTAAGTCCTGGATATTATAACGGCTGTGTGTGTGAGAAATCACGTCTCATGAACTTGAGTCAATTATTTTGAAGTAACAACAAAGAGGATTGATGAGGGCAAAGCGGTGGAAATGATCTACATGGACTTCAGTAAGACGTTCAACAAGGTTCCCCATGGGAGACTGGTTAGCAAGGTTAAATCTCATGGAATACGGGGAGAACTAGCCATTTGGATACAAAACCTGTTCAAAGGTAGAATACAGAGGGTGGTGGTGGAAGGTTGCTTTTCAGATTGGAGTCCTGTGACCAGTGGGGTGTCACAAAGGATCGGTGCTGGATCCACTAATTTTCATAATTTATATCAATGATTTGGATGTGAATATAAGAAGTAATGTTAGTAAGATGACACCAAAATTGGAGGTGCAGTGGACAGTGAAGAGGATTATCTCAGATTACAACGGGATATTGATCAGATGGTTGAATGTGCTGAGGACTGGCAGATGGAGTTTAATTTAGATAAATGTGAGGTCCTGCATTTTAGAAAAGCAAAATATTAGCAGGGTGTATACACTTAATGGTAAGGTCCTCGGGAGTGCTGCTGAACAAAGAGACCTTGGAGAACAGGTTCATAGCTCCTTGAAAACATAATCGCACGTAGATAGGATAGTGAAGGTGGTGTTTAGTATGCTATCCTTTATTGGTCAGAGCACCGAGTACAGGAGTTGGGAGGATATATTGCGGCTGTACAAGGCATTGGTTAGATTACGCTTGGAATATTGCATGCAATTCTGATCTCCTTCCTATCAAACCAATACTGTGAAACTTGAAAAGGGTCAGAAAAGAATTGCAAACATGTTGCCAGGGTTGGAGGAATTGAGCTACAGGGAGCAGATGAATACATTATTTTCCCTGGAGGTTCAGAGGCTGATGGGTGACCTTATAGAGGTTTATAAAATCAGCAGGGGCATGGATAGGGTAAATACACAAGGTATTTTCCCTGCGGTGGGGAGGAGGTACGATGGGAGGTGGGAGACAGAGGGGAGAGACCGAGAGCGGAGGGTAACCGTTATTTTTTAGATTACAACGCAACCCTGTTCCTGTTTTCTCCGCATCCCCTTCAATCTCTCTGAAGGGCTCAGAACAAGTGCACAAACCCTGGAAAGTAGAGCTTCAGGCTGATCAAGTGCTGAATGTTGCATTTGGGACGCTGACCTTTATTGGTCTGTACACTTATCAATAAATGGACCTGGGTTCAATTCCACTGTCCTGGATTCATATCTGTGGCCACAGACACGCCTGTGTCTGACCCGGACTACTGGATCCCCTGTCAATATAGCTCTGCCATTCTCCTTCCTCCCGTTCTGTGCAGCGGAGCTATCTGTGGTGTCATGAACCTGCCTGTTGCTGAGTTCCCCTGAGAGGCCACCCCACCTGTTCCCCCCTTATAGAATCCCAAGCGGTGCACAATATCTGTTTGAGAAGGGGAATGATCACTGGGGAATCCTGCACTTCCTTCCTGAGCCTTTTACTTGATCTGATGGCCACCCATTCCCTTTCTGCCTGTGTAACCCTCACCTGCAGTGTGACTAACTCACTAAACGTGCTGTCCATAACATTCTCAGTATCGCAGATGCTCCACAGTAAGTCCACTCACAGCTCCAGGTCTGAAAAGCAGTTTCCCAGTAGCTGCAGACGGACACACATCCTGCACACACAGCCGTCAGGGAGACTGTAAGAGTCCCTTATTCCCCACATTGTACAAGAAGAGCACACCACAGGTTTGAGGTATCCTGCAACAATGTGTCTCTAGATTCAGCTAGTTAATCGCATTAAGAGAATTTAAATGAGCGAGAAACCTTCCTTCACTTCAAACATTTCCATTATAATAAAAGCCTTAATATTTACTTAAGCTGACATTTTATACTTCTAAACACTGTTATAAATATCTCAGCAGGATTCACTTACAAACTGGCTGTTCCCATTGGGACCATGTGAATTTCTGAATGGCCTGAACTAAAACTGAAGCTGAAGGTTTCACTTTCTCCCTGTCTCACCTCGCTCTGTTTACAGCCAACTCCAAAACACACATTGAGCCAAGCAGCACTCGCAGTGCAACCCTGTCATTTTCATTGCCTTCTTACACCTACACTGCCCTCAACCTCCTGTACTGTTCCAATGCATCTCAATGGGAGCTCAGGAAGTGCATCTCATCTTTCAATTCAGCCCTTTGTAACCCCAGAGTCAACATAGACCTCAGCAGTTTCTGGATGAACAGACAGTTGTCAGAATCTGGAACATTCCACCTGAAATGGTGCTGGAATTTGAGTCCATAAGGAATTTTAATGAGAAGTTTGCAGTGAATTGAAAATAAGGAGTTTACAGGTTCACATCATGAAGTGGGTGACTGGGACAAAATCTGACATTTCCTACAAAGGGACGAGGTGTAATTTGGATAAATCTGTGCTCCCTATCAGGGCAATATCTCCTTCCTCAGCTGCAGGGCCCAGAACAGAGCACAAACCCCAAGGGTGATCCAACCACTAATTTGAACATCTTTCCGCTTTTTGCTCGAACAAAAAAGATACATTCCCACAGACAGAACAGACAAACCTTTCTCTTTTCCACAGTTAAATGTCAATGGTATTCAGATCCTGATGACCCTGCTGACGATAGAAAATTGCTTTTGAGATCCCTGTCTCAATTATTCTCAATTAATATCCTATAAAATGAATTCACAAAACAAAGCTCATAGTCAGTGCAGCTTTCATAGTGAAGGCAAGCATTTCTTTTGGTATGTGTTTGGTGTGTAAATGCTCCTCTTCAAATCACCGCTCCCCCACTCAGGAAGACAACATGTCCATGCGCCTCACTGTACCTTGCCCCAAATAAAGATGGCAGCCATAACCCAGGATCTATCACTGCCTGAGGGTCACAGCCATTTTCCCATTTGCTATAAACGTGGGACCAAGAGTTTCTAATTCAGGCCTAACCACATGTACAGAGTGCAATTAAACCCTCCCAGTCTAAACTGGATCCAACTCCCCTTTCCCGTTTACTCCTCCTGCCCACACTAAGGGTCATTCTGGGTCCAGTGACCCTTCCTCAGAACAGATGGCAGCTGGAAAATTAGAATCCCTACAGTGTGGTAACAGGCCATCCGGCCCAACAAGTCCACACCCACCATCTGAAGAGTTTCTCAACCAAACCCATTCCCCGACCCTATTATTCTACATTTCCCCTGACTAATGCACCTAATCTATACATCCCTGAGCACTACGGGAAATTTAGCTTGGCCAATTCACCTAACCTGCATATATTTGGACTATAGGAGATAGGGGTTAAAGAGTAAATAATAGGTGGGGACAGAACCCAAAAGAGACAGTAACATTTGGAAAGACAAAGGAGTGGATAACAATCTGGCTGGGAGGATGCATAGCTGTTAATGGAGGGGACAGGAACCTGTGTCTGGCAGCATCTCAGTGGAGGTGCTGGAAATGGCAGCTGATGATCTACGTTCTGCTGCAAAACAGACCCCGAGCTTCCAGTTGCCGGTCACTTTAACACACGAGTCTGTTCCCTGGCCAACATCTCTGTCTCATGCTTACTGCAGTGTTCCAGTGAAGCTTGATGCAAGCTGGCAGAACACTCCAGAAACATACTAAAACACCCCGTATTTCAAGGACTGCAATTTCCCCTCCCATGTGGTCAACAATACTCTCCAGTGTACCTCCATCACTTCCCACACCTCTGCCATTGAACCAAACCTCTCCAACTGCAGCAAGTATAGAACCCCCCAGTTCTCACCTTCCACCCAGATACAATGCGTCATCCTCTGCCATTTCCATATATTAACATAGAAATCATTGATATAAATGATGAAAAGCAGTGGACCCAGCATCAATCCTTACACCATATTGCTCATCACAGGCCTCCAATCCGAAAAGCACTACCTTCCGTCTCCAACCTTCCAGCCAATTTGTTTCCAAATAGCTGGTTCTCTCTGCATCCCATGGTGTCTAACTTGCTAAATGTGGAACCTTTTTGAATGTCTTTTTGAAGTCCAAGTTAGTGATTTATGTACAAAGCCATGCTGACTATCCCTAATCACTTCATGCCTTTCCAATTACATATAAACCTATCCTTCAGAATTCCTTCCAACAAATTGTCTGCCACAAACTTCAGACTCACCAGTGTATTGTTCCCTGGTATTTCCTCATCACCTTTCTCAAATAATGGCGCCTGTCTTGCAACACCTCACCTGTGGCTATCGGTGATAGAAATATCTCAGCGAGGGGCCCGGCAATCACTTCTCTAATTTCCCACAAAGATTTGGGGTATACCTGATCAGGTCCCACAGATTTAATCAGCATTATGTATAAGACATCCAGTACAACCTCCTCTGTAATATGGACAGTTGTCAAGTTATCACTATTTATTTCTCCAAAGTCTCTAGCTTCCACATAAACAGCTATTCACCCTCCCCCAGCCAGATCGTTATACACTCCTTTGTCCAACTGCTCCCATGTCTTTGTACTCTATCACCACCTATCATTTACTCCTTAACCCCTACCTTCTGCATATAAACCGACATTCCTTTTCAGTAACATCAGTTCTGAGGAAGGGTCAGCGAATCCAAAACGTGAACTCTGATTTCTCTTCACAGATGCTGCCAGACCTGCTGAGCCTTTCCAGTACCTTTTGGTTGTTGTGTGAGATTTAGAGCATCCGCAGTTCTTTTGGTTCTAATTTACCAAGAGCATCCGCAGTTCTTTTGGTTCTAATTTACCAGGAATTTCTAATTTAGGTCTAGCAGCCTAAAACCGTGCGTTTATAAACCCTCCCAGTCCACAATAGCTCCATTTCTTCCCCAGACTTTGCAGTCTCTCCCACTCCCTTCACACTCACTAGGTACTCCCTCACCGAGACACTGCGCCTGCACAGCTCATAGCCACGTGCTGGCCTGCTGGACCCATCCCAATTCACTCCCATTGGCTGGAGGATCATGCCAATTCTCCTATTGGTCTGAAGCTACTGTCAATCACCCGTGCTCCATTGTGACATGAGTGGGCTCCTCCCAAGGGCATCGGATGCTGAGGGGTGCCCTCATAGAGCTTGATGAAATCATGAGGAGTATGGATGGGAAAAATAGACAAGGTCTTTTCCCTGGGGTGGGGGAGTCTAGAACGAGAGGGTGTAGGTTTAAGGTGAGGGGGAAAGATTTAAAAGGGACCCAAGAGGCAACTTTTTTCACACTGATATTGGTGTGTGAATGGAATCTTCTATTCACAGAAGTGGTGGAGGCTGGTACAATTACAGCATTTGGCATCTGAATAGGAAGGGTGTAGAGGGATATGTGCCAAGTGTTGGCAAATGGGACTAGATTAGGTTGGGATATCTGGTCGGCATGAACCAGTTCGACCAAAGGGCCTAATTCCATGCTGTAGGTCTCTATGACTCTGCCCTGGGATGGGCTTCATCATTCACAGTGAATGGGGCAGTAACACAGAGCACAGGGGTTTGGGGCTATGCAGCCCATTGGGGCTGTACTCTCCCCCTCTGGAGATGGTGCCAGTCTATCCCAACTCACCTCACATTTGTCTGTAGCCCTCCAAACCCGTCCTTAAAAAAGTTAAATTCCAAATTTGTTTTGACAATAACTACTGAATCTGCATCCAGCTGTCGGTCAAACTGTTCCAGATGCACAGAACTTGGTGAGTAAAATAATCTTCACATTTTTAACCTGCATTATTTGCCAGTTACCTGAAGGTAGTTACTAAAATTCTGACGTTAATAATTTCTCCCTCTGTCTCTCTGTAAATTAAATATCCTGGAAACAAATCTGCTCCTGGTCGAAATCACTGCCTAACCTCAGCTCCAAGGAGAATTATCTAATCTTCTGCTAACTCTCCATAAAAGAGAAACCCATCATAATTTTAGTAGTGCCATAAAGATGTACAGCAGAGAAACAGAACCTTCGATCCAACTTGTCCATGCCGACCAGATTCCCTAAATTAACCTCATCCCATATGCCAGCACTTGGCCTATATCCTTCTAAACTTTTGCTAATCACATACAACATCTCAAAGGCATAATTGGGTAATTGTACCAACCTTCACACTTCCTCTGGCAGCTCATTCCATACATGTACCATGTTCAGCTAGAAACATTGCTCCTTAGATCCCTTTTAAGTCTTTTCCCTCACACCTGAAGCGTGTGCCCCCAAGCTTTCGACTCATATCCTGGGAATAAGTCCTTGGGATTTCACCATATCCATGCCCCTCACAATTGTATCCGATGCTCCAGGGAAAACAACCCCAGCCTATTCAGCCTTTACCTATATAGCTCAAGCCCTCAATCCTGGAAACATATTTGCGGATCCTTTCCGAACCCTTTCAAGTTTCACAACATCATTCCGATAGCGGGGAGACCAGGACTGAAAACAGAATTCCAGAAGTGGCTGGATCAACGTGCTGTGCATCTACAAAATTACGTCCCAACTCCACTACTGAATGCACTGACCAGTAAAGGCAAGTACACCAAACACCTTATTCACTATCCTGCCTACGATTCCACTTTCAAGGAACTATGAACTTGCACTCCAAGGTCTCTATGTTCAGCAACACTCCCCAAGACCTTCCCATTCAGTGTATAATTCCTGCTCTCATTTGCTTTTCCAAAATGGAGCACCTCACATTTATCTGAAATAAACTCGATCTGACGATCCTCAGCCCGTTTAATTGAAGTCCCATTGTACTCTGAGGTAACCTTCTTCGCTGTACAGTGCGCCTCCAATTTTGATGTCTACTGGAAACCTATCTAACTACACCTCATATTTACATAGAAATCATTGATATAAATGATGAAAAGCAGTGGACCCAGCACCGATCCTTACACCATATTGCTCATCACAGGCCTCCAGTCCGAAAAGCACTACCCTCCGTATCCAACCTTCCAGCCAATGTGTATACAAATAGCTGGTTCTCGACGTATCCCATGGTGTCTAACTCGCTAACCAGTCTGTTATGTGGAACCTCTTTGAATGTGTTTCTGAGGTCCAAGTTAGTGATTTATGTACAAAGCCATGCTGACTATCCCTAATCAATTCTTGCCTTTCCAATTACATATAAACCTGTCCTTCAGAATTCCTTCCAACACCTTGTCTGCCACTAATTTCAGGCTCACCAGTGTATTGTTCCCTGGCCTTTCCTCATCACCTTTCTCAAATCATGGTGCGTGTCTTGCAGCACCTCACCTGTGGCTATCGGTGATGGAAATATCTCAGCGAGGGGCCCAGCAATCACTTCCCTAACTTCCCATAAAGATTTGGGATACACGTGATCAGGTCCCACAGATTTACTCATCTTTATGTATAAGACATCCAGTACAACCTCCTCTGTAATATGGGCAGTTGTCAGTTCTCACTATTAATTACTCCAAAGTCTCTAGCTTCTATATCCTCTTTCAATAAAAGCTGACATGAAATCTTCGGATAGTATCTCTCCCACCTTCTGTGGTTCCACAGACAGCCTTGTTGATCTTTGAGGGTCCCTATTCTCTGCCTGGTTACTCTTTTGTACTTAGTGTTTTGTAGAATCTCTTTGGATTGTCCTTAAACCTCTTTCCCCCCAAAGCTATCTCATGTATGCTTTTTGCCCTCCTGTTTTCCCTCAAGTGTACTCCTACTGCCACTACACTCCAAGAGATTCACTCAAACCCAGATGTCTGTACCTGCCATATCCCTCCTTCATCTTTTTGACCAGACCCTCAATTTCTGTAGACACACAGCATTCTCTACATCTACCAGACTTGGCCTTAACAGGAACATACTGTCTATGTACTCTTGTTGTCTCATTTCCAAAGGTCTATGGAGGCAATGGCAGATGAGGACATGGAAACAGTCATTCTCAGTAAAGAGGTAGTGTTGGGAAAGATAACAGCCCAAAAGTACATGGGTCTCCTGGCCGAGATGGAATGCATCCCAGGGGAATAAAAGAGATGGTGAAGGGTCGTTTGTCCTTCCTTGCTAGAGGGATGGTTATGCTGCAGCTGTACAGGTGGTGAGGCCACACCTGGAGTACTGTGTA
>NW_025212457.1:2174-8768 GCF_004010195.1 Chiloscyllium plagiosum | reverse complement strand
AAAGGGTTATGAATCTGTGGAATTCCCTGCTGAGTGTAGCAGTTGACGTTATCAACTTGAATGTCTTTAAGGCAAAATGTAGATTTGCAAACAGGAAAGGAATTAAGGGTTCTGGTGAGAGAGCAGGAATGTGGAGCTGAGGCCATGAAAAGCTTAGCCCTGACCTTATTGAATGGCAGTGCAGGCTTGAGGGGCCAGACGGCCTACTCCTGCTCCTATTCCTTCTGTTCTTACGTTCCCACTTTCCAGCCGTCTCTTTACCTGGGGGTTGCAAAAAAATATTGAAAGTTCTCACCTTGTACCGTCAAAATTCACCTCCCTGTACAATATGGGCAATTCAGCCTGGATTATCCACCCAACCTGCACATCCTTGGACTGTGGGAAGAAACCAGAGCACCCAGATGAAACCCACACAGACAATAAGGTGATCATCCTGTTCTTATTTCCCAGTTCAACCCAAGTAATTTCAACGGGCGAACCCCCATGAATATCCTCCCTAAGCACAACAATAATGTTATCCCTAATCAAAAACACCATTCCATCTTCTCTCTTATCCCCCTTTCTATCCTTCCTCTTACATCGATTCCCTGGAACATTAAGCGCCCTGTCCATTCCAACCTAAGCCACGTTTCTGTAATACCCACTATATCCCAATCCCATGTTCAAAACCATATCTTAAGCTCATCTGCTTTCCCAGTCAAACCTCTTGCATTGAACTAAATGCAGTGCAGTGCTATCAAAAGGACAGACTGATGGGCAGAGGGGGTGGGATGGCCCTGTTGGTGAGGGATGACGTTCAGTCACTTGCTAAGGGGGAGACACAGAATCAGGAGATGTACAGTCAGATTGGAGGGTGGCTAATGTTGTCCCACTTTTCAAGAAAGGTGGGAGAGAGAAAACAAGGAATTATATTCCGGTTAGCCTGATGTCAGTGGTGAAAAAGATGCTGGAGTCAATTTTAAAAGATGAAATTATGGCTCATTTGGATAGCAGTAATAGGATTCGTCAGAGTCGGCATGGATTTACAAAGGGGAATATACTGACATGGATTGAAAATTGGCTGGCTGACAGGAAGCAAAGAGTAGTGATAAACGCTTCCTTTCGGAATGGCAGGTAGTGACGAGTGGGGGGCCACAAGCTTCAATGCTGGGACCGCAGCTGTTTACAATATACATTAATAATATAAATGAACATATTAAAAGTAATATTAGCAAATTTGCTGATCTTACAAAGCTGGGTGGCAGGGTGAAACGTGAGGAGTATGTTATGAGAATCCAGGTTAACTTGGACAGGCTAGGTGAGTGGACGGATGCATAGCAGATGTAGTTTAATGTGGATAAATGTATGGTTATCTACTTTGGAGGCAAGAACAGGAAGGGAGTTTACTATCTAAAAGGAGTCAGGTTTGGTAAATGGGAAGTACAACGAGATCTAGGTATTCTTGTACATCAGTCAATGAAAGCAAGCATGCAGGTACAGCAGTTAGTGAAGAAAGCTCACTGCATGCTAGCCCTCATAACAAGAGGAATTGAGTATAGGAGCAAAGAGGTCCTTCTGCAGCTGTACAGGGCCCTGGTAAGACTGCACCTGGGGTATTGTGTGAAGTTTGGTCTCCACATTTGAGGAAGAGCATTGTGGTTATAGAGGGAGTGTTGGGAAGGTTCACGAGGTCAATTCCCGGAATGGTGGAATGATCATATGTTGAAAGATTGGAGCGACTGAGCTTGTATTCACATGAGTTTAGAAGAATGAGAGAGGATCTGATTGAGACCTACAAGATGATTAAAGGGTTGGACACTCTGGAGGCAGGAAGCATGTTTCCACGGATGGGTGAGTCCAGAACCAGAGGACACAGTTTAAACATAAGGAAAAGGCCATTTAGAACAGAGTGTCACCCAGAGATTAGTGGACACATGGAGTGCACGGCCCCAGTAGGCAGTGGAGGCCAAGTCTCTGGATACTTTCAAGAAAGAGATGGATAGAGCTGTTAAAGATAATGGAATGAAGTGTTACGGAGATAAGATAGGAACAGCATACTGATTGTGAACGATCAGCCATGATCATAATGAATGGTGGTGCTGACTCAAAGGGCAGAATGGCCTATTCCTGCACCTATTGTCTATTGAACCTTGTCAGTCCTACCTCATTCTGTGCCTTGCCCTTGCCTGTCTAACGTCTAAACTGTACCAGCCTCAGACTTACCTCCTTTCTCACTATCTCTTTAGGTTTACCCCCACGCCATCCTTCTTATGCACGTCAATTCTACCCCAGCAGAGATTCCAATGATCCAAAAATGTGAATCCTTCTCCCCTGTATCAGATCCTTGGCCACGCATTCATCTGCTCTACCCTGCTATTCCTACTCTCACTAGCATGTGGCACCGGGAGTAATCCAGATATTACTACCCACAAGGACCTGCTTATTATCCTCAAGGCTAATTTGCTATATTCTCTCATCAGTATTTCATCCTTTTCTCTTCTGTCATTGGTACCAATGTACAGCGACCTGCCACTGATTATTCTCCCCTTTCCGAATATTCTGCACCCTCGGAGCCATCCTTCACCCAGACAGTAGGGAGGCACCACCCCATTCTGATGTCTCATCGTTAGCTACAGAAACTGCAGTCTGTGCTGAAGACTAGAGAGCCCCCTATTACCATCGATCGCATGGAAACTGATATACCTCACATTACACTAGGAACTTGGCTGTCAGTGCGATATTCCCCTGAGAGTCTGTGACCCCCGATGCTTTCCAAAACAGTATACTTGTTTCAGATGGAAATAACCACAGGAGACTCCTGCACTATTTGCCCTCCTCTCCTCCCTTTCCGAGAGGAAACCCATCTACCTGACTGGATCGGGAGTTTTCCTACCTTTCTGAAACTGCCACCTATCACACCCCCGGCTCCTGTAAATTCTTCATTACCTTTAACCATTGCTCCATCTGGTCCATGAAATCCTACAGGATTTGCATCCTCACTTCCTGCAGACAATCAGGATCATTGACACTTGCCTTAATCTCCTACATCCAACAGGAAGAGCACATCACTGTACGAATGGCCATTTCTGCAAATTAACAGACCACAGACCCAGAAAAAGGCACACAGTCTTACAGATTTACAAAACACTACTCTAGAATAAATTAGTACCAATATTTTATATTTACAAACTAATTCTAAGTATCATAAGATGTGTATTTAAAGTCATAAACCGTCGCCCGACTGAATGTTGGAGCTTTACTGAAATAAAACAGACTAAGATTTATCTTTGAAGAGACCGAAACCCACTGACCTGTGAGTCACAGATGAACAGGACTAAACAGAACCTTCGCTCAAATTTGTCCATGCCGACCAGATATCCGAACCTAATCTTATCCCTCTTGCCAGCACCTGGGACAAATCCCTCTAAATCTTTCCTATTCATGTCAAGTATCCAAATGTCTTTAAAATGCAATAACTGTCAGCCTCCACCACTTCTTCTGGCAGTTTATTCCATACACGGACCACTCTCTGCGTGAAAAAGTTGCTCCTTAGTTCCCTTTTATATCTTTCCCCTCTCACCCTCAACCAATGCTCTCTATTTCTGGACTCTCCTACTCAGGGAAAGACCTTGTCTGTTTACCCCATCCATGCTACCAATGATTATATAAACCTCTATGGAGGTCACCCCTCAGTCTCTGATGCTCCAGGGAAAGAAAGCCCCAACCTTTTTGCTCTCTTCCTGCAGCTCAAACCCTCCAACCCTGGAAATATCCTTGTAAATCTTTTTTGAACCCTTTCAAGTTTCACAACAACCTTCCGATTGGTGGAGAACAGAATTGCATTAAATATTCCAAAAGTGGCCTAACGAACGTCCTGTACGTGAACTTCCAACTTCTATACTCAATGCTCTGATCGATAAAGGAATATATTCCAAACACTTTCTTCAATATCCCATCTACCTGCAACTCTACGTTCAAGGAAATCTGAACCTGCACTGCAAGATATCTTTGTTCATCAACACAATCTAGGAATTTGCCACTAAGTGTATAAGTCCTGTTAAGATTTGTTTTTCCAAAATGCAGCACGTAACATTTATCTGAATTAAACTCCATCTGCCACTTCTCACCCATCTGAACAACATCCTGTTGTAATCTGAGATAACCCTCTTCGCTGTCCACTATACCTCCAATTTTGGTGTCATCTGTAAACTTACTAACTATACCTCCTATGCTCATATCTAAATCATATATATAAACGACAAAAAGTAGTGGACCCAGCACTGATCCGTGCGGCACTCCACTGGTCACATACCTCCAATCTGAAAAACAACCTTCCACCACTACCCTGCCTTCCACATTTGAGCCGGTTCTGTATCCAAACGGCTGGTTCTCCCTGTAGTCCAAGAGATCTAACCTTGCTAACCAGTCTTCCTTGGGGAACCTTGTCGAGCGTCTTACTGAATTCCATAGATCATGTTCACCTCTCTGACCTCATCAATCCTCTTTGATACATCTTCAAATAATCAATCAATTTTGTAAGACATGATTTCCCACGCACATAGTCATGCTGACTATCACTAATCAGTCCTTGCTTTTCAGAATACACGCGCATCTTGTTCCGCAGGATTCCCTCCAACAACCTGCCCAGCATCAATGTCAGGCTCACTGGTCGATAGTTCACTGGCTTGTCCTTACCACCTTTCTTAAACAACGGCACCACGTTAACCAACCTCTAGTCTTTCGGCATCTCACCTGTGATAATCGATGATACAAATTTATCAGCAAGAGGCCCAGCAACCACATTCCCAGTTCTCGGGTACACCTGATCAGGTGCTGGGGATTAACCAAGCTTTACAGGTTACAAGACACCCAGCACGTCCTCCTCTGTAAGATGGACATATTCAACATGTCGACATCTATGTCCCCACATTCTATATTGCCCATGTCCTTCTCCACAGTAAATACTGATGCAAAACATTCAGTTAGTATCTCTCCCATCTCCTTTGGCTCCACGCATAGGCTACTTTGCTGATCTTTGTGGAGGCCTATTCTCTCTCGAATTATCCTTTTGTTCTTAATATATTTATAAACACCCTTGGGATTATTCATAACCCTATTTGCGAAAGCTATTTCATGTCCCCTTTTTGCCTTCCTGATTTCCCTCTTAAGTATACTCCTACTGTCTTTAATGCTCAGGGGTTTTGGGATTTTTGGATTGAAAATATTACATCTTGATAAAACAAACGAGGGCAGACTTACACTAATTAAAAACAGTGCCTCGAGTAGTGATATGGAACAAAGAGACCGAGGGATTCGGGTCTTTCAAGTCTGTCACATGTAGACAGGGTGGTTAAGAAGGTGCTGAGCACATTGCTCAGACCTTTGAGTACAAGAGTTGGGACATTATTTTGGATGTTGGGGAGAGCTTTTCTGGAATTCTGTGTCATGCTGATATCGGGAGGACATTCTGTCGTTGGAGCGGATTCAGAAGAGATTTACCAGGATGTTGATGGGAATGGATAGTTTGAATTATAAGCAGAGGCTGGATAGGCTGCGACTTCTTTCACTGGCGCGCAGGAGGCTGAGGAGTGACCTTATTCGACGTTTCTCAAATCATGGAGGGGTGGTATCAGTAATGTGAACAGCAGGTGTCCTTTCCAGGAAGGGACGCGATTCAAGACTGGGTACATACCTTTTCAGGTGACAGCAGAACAGCTTTAAAAAGGCGTTCGGGATTTTTTTTATTCTTGTTCAGACAATGGTTTCTGTGTGGAATGAACTATCAGAGGAAGTGGTAGTTGTGAATCAAATTACAATTTTAGGATGGCACAGTGCTTAGCACTGCTGCCAGGACCCCAGGTTCGATTCCAGCTTTGGACAACTGTCTAAGTGGGACTTGCATATTCTCTCAGTGTCTGCATGGGTTTCTTCCAGTTTCCTCCCAAATGAGAGAGCAGCCCTATGGTCTGGTAGGACAATGCTGCCTTTACTTTTTACACAGTGATACCACTGTGTCTCTGGGATGGGGAGAGGGAATGCTGAAGGTGGTGGATGGGACACCACTCAGGCACAGTGCTTTGTTCTGGAGGATGTTCACTTTCTTTAATAGTGTTGGGGGCTGCACTGACGCAGGCAAGTGGAGAATGTTCCAACACAATCTGATGTGTGCCTTATAGAGAGCAAACAGACATTGGGGAATCAGGGGTTTGGGAAAACTGAGGTTGTTCTCCTTGCAGCAAAGGCTATTGAGAGGAGCTGTGACAGAGGGGTTTGGAAAAGTTACACATTATAATAATAAACCTTATACCCATCAGCTCATTATATAAGGATTACAGGACACACATTAAACGTCTGGGAAGATTCAAAGGAGAACTTTTATTCAGCAAATGGGATTCAGATGAAATACAATACTCACACACAATGCGAATATCCAGGTCCTGATGAATTGTCGCTGTGCCTCATCAATAAGACATGGGGTGTGAAAGGCTCATGCAGCTCGATGGGCAAGTTGCCTCCATTCTGACCAATGGGCAACAAGCTCCTCCCGTAGAGTATCTCTTAAAACAGAGCAACTCTGCATGCTTCACACTGCCCAGTGCTCCCAGTAAATGTTTA
>NW_025212457.1:0-1343 GCF_004010195.1 Chiloscyllium plagiosum | reverse complement strand
CCCCCACAGACTTTTTTCCCCCTCCCCTCCCCAATACAACTGGACCCTCACATAAACGCCCCCAAAAACACACATTCCCCTCCTCCCCTCCCTCTGGGTCTATATATATCGATATATATATAAACATTAAACATCACACAACACGAGATTTTGGAGAATCCTGTTACACTATAACCTGGTGTTGTCCCAGTCCAACGCCGGCATCTCCATCATTGAAATATAAAGATCACCATTGAGCTTTTAACCAGGTGCTTGATGAAGTACACACAGCAAGATCCCACGAGCCGGTGTGTGTGTGTGTGTGTGTGTGTTTGTGTGTGTGTGTGCGTGTGTGTGTGCGTGTGTGTGTGTGTGTGCTCCTCACGGCAGAAGTGATGTACTCCTTTCTGTGTCGTCCTGAGCTTCAGCTCCTGGATCCAATCTCCTCCTCACCCCCAGGGTTAGGGGGAGCAGGGGGGGTGGGGAAATAAAAACAAATCAATTTGAAATAAAATACAACAGTTGCACAAAAAGCACAACAAGATCCCACAGCTCTCTGCCTTCCCCAATCTCCCACGTGGCCCTGGTTCAGTTTAATTATTGCAGAATGAATGAATTGCTTAACATCACAGCGACATTGAAATACACGGACATCACCGCAGAGCAGTTAACCAGAGGCTTGAAACATTAATAAACAAGTACGCACAGCGAGATCCCATAAGCAGCACTCTAACCCCACACACAGAGTTGGTGATGCAGGTTAAGGGTTGACGTATTTGTGTCAAATCCCAAGGCGCCGGTTACCTTAGCCCCAGGCTTCAAACCTGTTCAAAAATGACAAGGCCGCAATCCGACAGGACCCAGTTAACCAGAGGTCCCGGTAAAAGCCAGCCCCCCCTCTCCAGAGAGAGGAGATTAAACTTCGGGGTAATACACAGACAAAACTCACCTGGGCCCAACAAGCTGCAGTCTGTCAAACAGGCCTCAGGACTGCGTTCCCCCTCTGGAGGAAGCTCTTCTCTGAAAGTTTCCTGCTCCCAAACACACACTTTTCAAATCGTCAAGTGGCCAGCAAGATCCCTTTGGGAGGAAAGAGGCAGCATTAGTGGGAAGGCTGAGCAGGAAAATCTATGTCCCTGTGAAAGCAAGATCCCAGCTTTTCCCCTCTCAGTGACAGAGATAATTTCTCAGCAACATCCAAACACAAACACGTCGGGCGGTGAGTTGAATTGTCATGTTGAAAAGCTTTTGAAATGACGGGTTAGCTGATTAAACCACTCACTGCCTGCAACGATGGCATTAGGGCAATTAACGCACAGCAAGATGCCACAAGTGACAGTGCTGCAGAAGCTCGATAATCTGAT
>NW_025212456.1:13212-26817 GCF_004010195.1 Chiloscyllium plagiosum | reverse complement strand
GAGTGATTTCAAAAGACAAGGCAGGCAAGAACATAGCAGGGAATGGGGGAAAACTGGTTATTAAACTACATGTATTTCAATGCAAGGGGCCTGACAGCTAAGGAAGATGAACTCAGGCCATGGAATGGAACATCAGACTGGGAGATTATAGTTATCCCAGAAACACAGCTGAGGGAGGGACTGGCAACTCATTGTTTCAAGGTAGAGGGACTGCAGGAAACATCGAAGGGGAAGCAAGAGAGGATGTGTGGTGATAGGTACGTGAATAGGAAATGTTTGGAGGGATATGGGCTAGCAACAGGCAGCTGGGATGGGTTTAGTTTGAGATTATGTTTTCTACCAACTGAAGGGTCTGTTTCCATGCTATACAACTATGACAAGAATATAGTTTTGTTCCAGTTTTTGAGAAACGCTGTGATGGAATGCTAGGGAACTAATGACCAATTAGCCAGATGTCAGTGATGGGTAGGTTGTGGAAGTGATTCTGCCAGGCAGGACTTACAAAGGCAAGGATTGATGAAAGCTAGTCAGTACAAAGTCAGGTCTCACTAACTTGATTGCTTTTGCTGAAGTGGTGAACATACATTGTCTTCACTAAATTCAGCAGGACCTTTGACAGGGTTTAGCATGATGTCCTGGTTCAGAAGGTTAGATCACATGGGATCAGGGAGAGTTAGCCAACTGGGTACAAAATTGGCTTGACAGTTGAAGATAGAGGGTGGTGGGAGAGGATTGTTGTTCAGACTGGAGGCCTGTGACCAGCTGTGTGCTATAAGGATCGGGGCTGGGTCCACTGATATGTATCATCTGCTTAAACGATTTGGTTGAGAATATAGGAGTCATTGTTAGTAAGTTTGTAGATGATCAAATTAATAGAGTCGTGTGCAGTGAATATGGTTATCAAAGGGGCTCTTGAACAACGGGGCCAGTGGACCAAGGAATGAAAGATGGAGTTGACGTATGGTGTTGGGTTTTGTTGAGACAAATCAGGGAGGACTAACGAATGGTTTGGCACTGGACAGTGTTGTCGAACAGAGAGAGACCAAGAGGTGCAGTTACATTGTTCCTTGTAAGTGGCATTGCAGTTGGACAGGGTGGTGAAAGCAGTATTTGATTCACTTTCCTTCATTGTCCAGAGCTTTGATATGAATTGGAGACGTTTGTAACATTGTCCTAAATACTTGCCTTAGGCAGAGGAGGCTACGGATTGACCTTATAAAGGTTTATAAAACGATGCGGGGCCTCAGTAAAGTGAATAGCCAAAGGTAGGTGAGTCCAAAGCTAGAGGATATAAACGTGGGGTGAGAGAGCAAGGATTTAAAGAGGGAGCTGAGGGGCAACATTTTCCACAGAGGATGGTGCATAGACGGAATGGACTGCCAGAGGAAATGGGAGCAATTGCAACATGGAAAAGACATTTGGGGAGATACATGGAGAGGAGAAGTTTTGAAGAGATAAGGGCTAAATGCAGGCAAATGCGACACATTAAGTATAAGAATAATGGTCAGCATTGATGGGCTGGAGTGAAGGTTCTGTTTCCGTGCTACATGACTCTGTCTCCAGTTAAAGAGGAGGAGACTACTGAGATAAGACATGTTGTAGATACTGAAGCAAGTTACAGCGATAGGGATGGTAGGCTGGAATGCAGTACGTTTCAAATTAGTGAACTAACTATAAGGAAGGGAGGAGGTTACAAAGATATCAACTGTTATAGGATATTTTAAAAAATGAAGACATTGGTCAACAAGATATGACATAGATTCAGTGTTGCTGTGTGGTTAGTCTTCGTACATAGACCTTACATTATGGGCAGGGATTGAGCCTGGGGTATGTCTGTACTGTGCTCCCCCTCCAGCACTAATCTGTGTCATGTCTTGTTAGCTGATGTTTGGAGCCCTCTCATTGCTCTCTGCTCTGTGCACTGTGGGTGATCTTACCTCACTCCAGGATTTGTTGAGGACTCCGGATCTCCCTGCTCTTTGTCTCTCTGGCTGACCAACCATCTTCAATGTGGTGATGGACGAGACACCCAACAGTTGGGCAGTCTACTGCGTCAGGGCCTTCCTGAGTAGGTGTAGGAGACAGAGAGATAGGCAGAATGGGAAATTAGACTGATGCTGTGAGGGTCAAACATGGAAAATGGCACTGTGTCCCACAGAGATCT
This sequence comes from Chiloscyllium plagiosum, assembly GCF_004010195.1. Lineage (NCBI taxonomy): Eukaryota > Metazoa > Chordata > Chondrichthyes > Orectolobiformes > Hemiscylliidae > Chiloscyllium > Chiloscyllium plagiosum. The sequence continues at coordinate 24,653 of NW_025212456.1, read as the reverse complement.
GGAAAATCTCAGTTTCCATCTCTGGCCTGTGCTGCTGCGTCTCTCTGGAGTGGAGAATTCTGTTGGCTCAGGATCTGGAGTAGCTATATGAGCAAGAGACACTGACAGAGGCAGCAATTAGACCCACAGTGAGGGATACCACATGGAGAGTGACTGAGTGATATCACCAGAGTGCAGCAAGTTATCAAGATCAAACAATTGTATCGGAAGAACGGGTTTAGCTTCATGATGCACTGGTGTCAGTGTTCAGGGATGGGAAACCATTGAGCAGGTGAAGTGATGGCCGAGTGGTATTACTACAGCACGTATCCAAAACCTCAGCTAATGTACAGGGGAGAAAAGTTTGAATCTCACAATTAAAAATGGTGGAATTTGAAATCAATAATTTTAAAAATAGTAATTAACAATCCATAAATAAATATGAAACCATTGCTGATGTACAAAAAGCCCAAACATTTGTCCTTCAGAGATGGACATCTGCCCATCCTAGCATGGTCTGCACTACATCACCACAGCAAAGTTTTTGCCTCTCAATTACCCTCTGAAATGGCCGAGCAAGTTACTCCGCTCAATGGCAGCTAGGGCTGGACAAGAAAGGCTGGTCAGCCAGAGACACCCACATCCCATAGCTGATTTTTAAAAAGTAATCCGTTAGGATGGACCCACTGGAACCGTGCTTGGAGCAGTGTCCTGGCCAATCATGTCAGTAGGTTTATGGACAAGGCTTTAAACTGACAGAGAGGACGCAGGGACAGGGTTCAGGTGAAGGAACATTCCAAATCCAAAGAAAGGTGACGCATCGAAACAGCATGGGAATTTGGCTGAAGACATTCAGAAAGGAACCGGAAGGGACAGAGCTTAACTAAAACTGTACATCAGCGAATAGGTATGTGACAGGACATTGTGGGAAAGAGTAAATTATGTCTTTTTTTCGCATGGACAAGGTCTCTGCAATAAGGTGGATGGATTTGTGACACAGAGATAACAGAAATTTAGACACCAGGGAGACGTGGTTACAGGGCGAACAAAAGGTGAACATAAGTATTCAATAGCTCACAACCTTGCGGAAACTCAGACAAAATGCACAATGAGAACTATAATGGGATCTTGGTGTGCAGGTACATAGATCCCTTAAAATGGCCACCCAAGTGGACAGGGTTGTTAACAAAGCATATGGTGTTTTGGCTTTCATTAACAGGGGGATTGAGTGTAAGAATCGTGAGATCTTGTTGCAGCTCCATAAAACTTTGCTCAGACCGCACTTGGAATACTGTGTCCAGTTCTGGTCGCCCTCTTATAGGAATGATGTGGATGCTTTGGAGAGGGTTCAGAGGAGTTTTACCAGGATGCTGCCTGGACTAGAGGCTTATCTTATGAAGACAGGTTGACTGAGTTCGGACTTTTTTCATTGGAGAAAAGGAGGAGGACAGGGGACCTAATTGAGGTATACAAGATAATGAGAGGCATAGATAGAGTCAATAGCCAGAGACTATATCCCAGGGCAGAAATGACTAACACGAGGGGTCATAGTTTTAAGCTGGTTGGAGGAAAGTATAGAGGGGATGTCAGAGGCGGGTTCTTTACGCACAGAGTTGTGAGAGCATGGAATGCGTTGCCAGCAGCAGTTGTGGAAGCAAGGTCATTGGGGACATTTAAGAGACTGCTGGACTTGCAAATGGTCACAGAAATGTGAGGGTGCATACATGAGGATCAGTGGTCGGCACAACATCGTGGGCTGAAGGGCCTGTTCTGTGCTGTACTGTTCTATGTTCTAAATATGTCGGGAGATCTCAAATACCAATCATAATAATAGGGCTGTTATGGTAGGGGGTTTTGAACTTTCCAAACCTAGACTGGGACTGCCAGTGTTCAGTGTTTGCAAGGGAGGAATTTGGTAATTGTGTTCCAGAAACTCCCAATCAATATGTAAACAGCCTGAAAAGAAAAACGGCAAAATCTGACCTCCCCTTGGGAAATAAGGTAGGGAAAGGGACTGAGGCGTTAGTGGAAAGCATTTAGCCAAAGTGACCACAGTTCTATTCGTTTGAAAACAGCGATGGAAAAGTACAGGCCTAGTCCACAAGTTCAAATTATATAATGGGGCCAGATCAATCTTGACAGTCTTAACCAGGAAACGTGATTGGAGAATCTATTTGCAGGGAAGGGGAAGTCTGGCAAGTGAGCATATTTTAAAAGTAAGATAAATTGAGCGATCATCGCCAGCATGTTCCTGTTTGTGTGCAGCTCAATGCTGACAGCACTCGGAAACACTGGCTGTCTATTGAGGGTCTGGTCAAGGGTCAAGGAAAAGGGGACACATGTCAGGTATAGCCAGCTGGATCAAGGGATTCCACGAGCATCACAGGGGCTGTAGGAATACACTGTGGGTGGAAATCAGGAATGCAGAAAGGGTACATGAAATTGCTTCGGCAGAGAAGGATAAGGAGAATCCAAAAGAGTAAAAGTAAAAGAGTAACTCGAGACAAAATAAGGGCCCTTAAAGATCAATGAGGCAATTGATGTGTGGAACTGTAGGATATTTGCTAAGACCCTAAACAACTTTTTCACTCCAGAACTTACTGTGGACAAAGACTGGGGAACTCAGGGAACAAGAGTAGTACTTTCGACCACAATTGGAGTTCTCTGCAATTCCAGCCTCCCTGCTCTAGGAATGACGTTGTGAAACTGGAATGTGCTCAGAAAAGATTGACAAGATGTTGCCAGGGTTGTTGCTGAATAAGCTGGGGTTATCTTCCCTGGAGCATCGGAGACTGAGGGGTGACCTGACAGACGTTTATATAAACACGAGGGTATGGATAGGGTATGGATTCAAGGTCTTTCCCCAGGGATTTCGTAGTCCAAACCGAGAGGGAATAAGTTTAAGTTTAGAGGGGAAAGATTTAAAAGGGACCGAAGGAACATTTTATTCATGCATAAGGTGATGCGTGTATGAAATGAACTGAGAGAGAATGTAACAGATACTGAGACTATGACAACATTTAAAAGGTATCTGGATGGGAATATGAGTTGTAATGGTTTAGTGGTACATGGGCCAAATGCTGGTAAATTAGATGGATTTGTTTAGATCTTCTGGTCAGCATGGACGAGTGGGACTGAAGGGCCTGTTTCCATGTTGTACATCTCTATGACTTGAAAAGAGTGCATGTTATAGAAGAGATGGCGCTGGAAGCTTTATAACACAAAGTTATGGAAAGCCCCAGAACCTGATGAACTGTAAGACAGGCGATGTTAGGGAAGAAATTGTGGAGCCCAGAACAAAGGTATTTGTACCATTGATAGCCACGTGAGATGGGCTGGGAGTTTGGAGGTTGGAATACTTGACAGTGAAGGAGGTTTTCTAAGATTATAAAGTGATCTTAATGAGTGAATGGGCTGAAAAACTGTAGAAGGAATTCAATTTGAATAAATGCACCTAATAAATTTGGTAAAACAAACAAGGGTAGAGCTTCTGCAATTAATGTTAGGGCCTCGATTAGTGTTTCAGAGCAGAGCGACCTCTGGGTACATAATTCTTGAAATTTGAATCACAGGATGGATAAGGCAGTGCTTGGCATGCTTGACTATTGCTCAGTCCATTGAGTGTAGGATTTGGGAGGTCATGTTGAGATTTTACCGATATTGGTGAGGCCTCTTCTGCAACACTCTGTCCAGTTCTGGTCACCCAGTTATGAGGAGGATATTATTCTGCTGCAAGGGGTTCAGAAGAGATATACCAGGATGTTGCTGGGTATGGAAGGCTTGAGATCTGAAAAATGGCAGGATATGCTGAGTTGTTTTTCCCAGGAGCCTGGAGATTGAGAGGTGGCCTCTCAACAGGAACAGGGAGAGGTGAAGGTCTTCGAGGTGGTGACGCATTAGAGAGATTGGCCAGGGCCTGAACTGTGTTACAAAGCCAGTACGGATTGATGCAGCTGGAGGGGTTTGCAGAGATAGGGAGGGACATTGGAGGGAGAGGATCATCCAAAAACCACGTCAGTGGCCACAGGATTTTTCGTACACACTATTGACCATCCTCAGGCCATAGGATTCCTCACAAACAGTATTGACCATTCTCAGCTCACAGGAGCATTCACATAAAGCATTTACGAATTACAGGCCAGAGGATAATTCACACACTGTATTGACCGTCCTCAGGCCACAGGATTATTCACACAGTATTGACAACCCTCAGGCCATAGGATTATTCACACAGTTTTGAGCATTCACAGCGCACAGGTTTATTCATACTCTGTATTGACCATGCACAGGCTACAGTATAATTAACAAACAGGAATGACCATGCAGAGACCACAGATTAGTAACACAGCATTGACCAACCACAGGCCACATTATTACTCACACACAGTATTGACCATTCTCAGGCTGCAGGATTATTCACACACAGTATTGTCCATTCACAGTTCTCAGGATTATTAACACATAGTATTGAACAACCTCAGGCAACAGGATTATTCACACACTATATTGACCATCCTCAGGCCACAGGAAAATTCACACACAGTACTGAACATCCTCAAGCAACAGGATTATTCACACACAAAGGACTGACCATTCTCAGGTCACAGGATTTCTCACACATTGTATTGACCAGCCTATGGCCACAGGATTTTTGAACACACTGTCTTGAACATTTACAGGTCACAGGATTACCCACACAATGAATTGACTACCCTCAGGCCACCGGTTTATTCACACACAGTATTGAGCAGTCACAGTGCACAGGATTATACACACACAGTATTGACAATCCTCAGGCCACAGTGTTATTAACAAACAGAAATGACCATGCACAGGCCACAGATTATTAACACACACTATTGACCATCCACAGGCCACAGGATTATTAACACACATTATTGACCATCCTTAGGCAAAGGTGTATTCACACACAGTATTGACGATTCACAGGCTACAGGATTATTCACACACAGTACTGACCATCATCAGTCTGGAAGATTATTCACATAGTATTCTACATCCTTAGGCCTCAGGATTATTCCCATACTGTATTGACCTTCCTCAATCCACAGGATTACTCACACACATTACTGACCACCCGAAAACGCAGGATTATTCACTCACCGTATTGAGCATTCACAGCCCACAGGATTATTCACACACAGTATTGAGCAGTCACAGTGCACAGCATTATTCGCACTCGGTACTGACCGTCCTCAGGCAAAGTGTTATTCACGCACAGTATTGACGATTTACAGTCCACAGCATTATTCTCACATAGAATTGAACAATCACAGGAAACAGGATGAATCACACATTGCATTGATCATCCTCAGGCCACAGGATTATTCACACACAGTATTGACCATCCTCAGGACGCAGTATTATTAACACACAGTATTGACTCTGCACAGGCCACAGATTATTAACACACAGTAGTGACCATTCAATGGCCACAGCCTTGTTCCCGCACAGAATTGACTATCCTCAGGCCATAGCCATATTCACACACAGTATTGACTATCCTCAGGCCACAGGTTTATTCACACACAATATTGACTATCATCAGTCCGGACGATTATTCACACACAGTATTGACTATCCTCAGGCCACAGGATTATTCACACACAGTATTAACCATTCACAGGTAACAGGATTATTCTCACGCAGGATTGAACAACCTCAGACAACAGGATTAATCACACATCGTATTGATCACCTTTAGGCTACAGGATTACTCTCACACAGTTTTGATCATCCTCAGGCCAAGGGTTATTCACACACAGTACGAATGATTCACTCGCCAGAGGATTAGTCACACACAGTATTGACCAACCTCCGGCCACACAATTAATGTTTTGACCAGTTGCAGGTCACAGGATTATTCACAGACAGTACTCACTATCCTCAGGCCGCAGGACTATTCTCACACAGTATTGACTACCCTCAGCCCACAGTATTATTCACACACTGTATTGAGCATTTTCAGTGCACAGGATTATTCAACACTTTGTATAGTCCATCCACATGCCATATTATTATTAACAAACAGCATTGACGGTTCACAGGTCACAGAATTATTCGCACACAGTTTTGACCATCCTCAGGCAAAGGGTTATTCACACACAGTATTTACGATTCACAGGCCAGAGGATTATTCACACATGATATTGACCATTCACTGTCCAAGGATAACTCACACACAGCATTGACCATCACAGGCCACAGGTTTATTCACAGACAATATTGAATATCCTCTGGGACAGGATTATTCACGGTATTGACCATCATCAGACCACAAGATTATTCACATAAGGTATTAATCAGCCTCCGGCCACAAGATCATTCACAACAGTATTGACCATAGACAGGCCACAGATTATTAACACACAGTATTGACCATACACAAGCCACAGCCTTATTCACACACAGTATTGACCACAGACAGGTCACAGATTATTAACATACAGTATTGACCATTCACAGACCACAGCCTTATTCACACACAGTATTGACTATCCTTAGGCCACTGGATTAATCCCACACTTTATTGACTACTCTCAGGCAACAGGTTTATGCATACAGAGTATTGAGCAGTCACAGTGCACAGGATTATTCACACAGAGTATTGACCATCCTCAGGCCACACTATTATTAACAAACAGAAATGACCATACACAGGTCACAGGACTTTTCACCCGCAGTATTGAACAACCACAGGCAACAGGATTAATCACATAGTTTTGACCATCCTCAGGCCAAGGTTTATTCACACACAGTATTGATGATTCACAGGCCAGAGGATGATTCACACGTGGTATTGACCATTCACTGTCCAAGGATAATTCACACACAATATTGACCATTCACAGGCCACAGGATTATTCGCATACAGTATTGTACAGCCTCAGGCTTCAGAATTATTCACACACTGTATTCACCAGTCTATGGCCACAGGATTTTTGAACCCATTGCCTTTTCACTTTCAAGGCACAGGATTATTCACACATCATTGACCATCCTAGGCCACAGGATTATTCACACACAGTATTGACGAATCACAGGCCACAAGATTAGTGACACTCATTATTGACCATCCTCAGGTACCAGGATTATTCACACACGGTATTGACCATTATCAGGACACAGGATTATTCAGATTTGGTATTGACTTACCCCAAGCCACAGGATTTTTCACACACAGTATTGACCATCCTCAGGCCACAGAATTATTTTCACAAGGTATTGACCATCATCAGGCCACAGGATTACTCACCCAATATACGTACCATCCTCAAGCAACATAATTATTCACATAAAATATTGACCATCATCAGGCCACAGAATTATTCACACGCAGCATTGACCATTTTCAGGCAACAAGATTATTCCCACACTGTATTGAGCATTCATAGTTCCCAGGATTATTTACATACAGTATTGACCATTCTCAGGCCACAGGATTATTCACACACAGTATAGACCATCCTCAGTACACAGGGATACTCAAAAAAAAAAACATTCTCAGGTCACAGGATTACTCAAACACAGTATTGACCACCATTAGGCCACAGGATTAATGAACACACTGTCTTGACCATTTACAGGTCTTAGTTTTATTCATACACAGTTTTGACCATTCTCAGGCCACAGGATTGCTCACAGTGTATTGATCACCCTCAGGCTGCAGGATTATTCACAGACAGTACTCACTACCCTCAGGTCACAGGATTGTTCACACATAGTAATGACCATCTAAGGGTTATTCACACACGGTATTCAGCATTCACCATGCACAGGATTATTCACACATAGTATTGACCTTCTTCAGGCCAAATGATTATTCCCACACAACTGACCTTCGTCAGGCCACAGGATAATTCCCACACAGTTTTGGCCATCCTCAGGCCACAGGACTGTTCACAAAAAGTATTGACGACCCTCGCGCCACGGGGTTATTCACACACAATATTCACCATTCACAGTCCACAGCATTACTCACACACAGCATAGACCGTTCACAAAACACAGGATTATTCACACAGAGCATTGAACAGCTCCAGTCAACAGGATTAATTGCACATAGTTTTGACCATTCTCAGGCCACAGGATTGCTCACACACAGTATTGACCATCCTCAGGCCAAGGGTTATTCACACACAGTATTGACGATTCACAGGCCAGAGGATTATTCACACGTGGTGTTGACCATTCACTGTCCAAGGATAATTCACACACAGCATTGACTGTCACAGGCCACAGGTTTATTCATACAAAATATTGAATATCCTCAGGGCACAGGATTATTCACGGTATTAACCAGTCTCTGGCCATAAGATTATTCACAACAATATTGACCATCCATAGGCCACAGATTATTCACACACAGTATTGACCAGTCTATGGCCACTTGAATTTAGAACCAACTGCCTTGATAGTTTACAGGTCACAGGATTATTCATGCACAATATTGACGATTCACAGGCCACAATAGACAAAAGACAATAGGTGCAGGAGTAGGCAATTCAGCCCTTCGAGCCTGCACCGCCATTCAATATGATCATGTCTGATCATTCCTACTCAGTATCCTGTTCCTGCCTTATCTCCATAACCCTTGATTCCAGTATAATTGAGAGCTCTATCCAACTCTTTCTTAAATGAATCCAGAGAGTGGGCCTCCACTGCCCTCTGGGGCAGAGCATTCCACACAGCCACCACTCTCTGGGTGAAGAAGTTTCTCCTCATCTCTGTCCTAAATGGTCTACCACGTATTTGTTAGCTGTGTCCTCTCACCCATCAGCGGAAACATGTTTCCTGCTGCCAGAGTGTCCAATCCTTTCATAACCTTATACGTGGAGAAAGTGAGGTCTGCAGATGCTGGAGATCAAAGTTGAAACTTTATTGCTGGAACAGCACAGCAGGTCAGGCAGCATCCAGGGAACAGGAGATTCGACGTTTCGGGAACAGGCCCTTCTTCAGGAATGAGCAGAGAGTGTTCAGCAGGAGAAGATAAAAGGTAGGGAGGAGGGACTTGGAGGAGGGGCGTTGGAAATGTGATAGGTGGAAAGAGGTCAAGCTGAGGGTGATAGGTCGGAGGCGGAGAGGTCAAGAAGAAGACTACAGGTCAGGAAGGCAGTGCCGGGCTGGAGGGATCCGGCGGAGACAAGGTGGGGGGAGGGGGGAAGAAGAAACTGGTGAAGTCCAAGTTAATCCCCTGCGGTTGGAGGGTTCCCAGTCGGAAGATAAGACGCTCCTCCTCCGACCGCCGGGTTGTTGTGGTTTGGCGGTGGATGAGTCCAATGACCTGCATATCCTCGGTGGAGTGGGAGGGGGAGTTGAAATGCTGTGCCACAGGTTGGTTGGGTTGGTTCGTCCGGGTGGCCCAGAGGTGCTCTCTGAATCGCTCCGCAAGTAGGCGGCCTGTCTCCCCAATATAGAGGAGGCCACACCGGCTGCAGCGGATGCAGTAGATGATGTGGGTGGAGGTGCAGGTGAATCTGTGGCGGATATGGAAGTTTCCCTTGGGGCCTTGGAGAGAAGTGAGGGGGGAGGTGTGGGCGCAACTGTTGCACCTCCTGCGGTTGCAAGGGAAGGTCCAAACAGACCCCAGCACCAAGGATATATTTCCATCCCCTCCCCTATCAGCTTTCCGTAGAGACCACTCCCTCCGCGACTCCCTTGTCAGATCCACACCACCCACCGACCCAACCTCCACTCCCGGCACCTTCCCTTGCAACCGCAGGAGGTGCAACACTTGCGCCCACACCCCCCCCCTCACTTCTCTCCAAGGCGCCCTTTAGCCCCGCCCCTCCAACCGCCACCAGGACAGAACCCCACTGGTCCTCACCTACTACCCCTCCTCCAAGTCCCTCCTCCCTACCTTTTATCTTCTCCTGCTGAACACTCTCTGCTCATTCCTGAAGAAGGGCCTGTGCCCGAAACGTCGAATCTCCCATAACCTTATACGTCTCAATCAGATCCCCTCTCAGTCTTCTAAACCCAAGGGTATACAAGCCCAGTCGCTTCAGTATTTCAGTGTAAGGTAATCCGCCATTCCAGGAATTGACTTCGTGAACCTACGCTGCACTCCCTCAATAGTCAGAATGTCTTTCCTCAAATTTGGAGACCAGAACTGCACACAGTACTCCAGGTGTGGTCTCACCAGGGCCCTGTACAGCTGCAGAAGCACCTCTTTGCTTCTATACTCAATTCCTCTTGTTATAAAGGCCAGCATGCTATTCGCCTTCCTCACTACCTGCTGTGCCTGCATGCTTGCCTTCATTGACTGGTGTACAAGAACACCCACATTAAACTGCATCTGCCATGCATCTGCCCACTCACCTAACTTGTCCAGTTCACCCTGTAATCTCCTAACATCCTCATCACATTTCACGCTGCCACCCAGCTTTGTATCATCAGCAAATTTGCTAATGTTATTGCTGATACAATCTTCTATGTCATTAGCATATATTGTAAAAAGCTGCGGTCCCAGCACAGATCCCTGCGGTACCCCATTGTTCACTGCCTGCCATTCCGAAATGGAGCCGTTTATCACTACCCTTTGTTTCCTATCAGCCAACCAATTTTCAATCCAATCCAGTACTTTGCCCCCAATACCATGCGCCCTAATTTTACTCACTAACCTCCTGTGTGGGACTTTATCAAAAGCTTTCTGAAAGTCCAGGTACACTACATCTACTGGATCTCCCTCGTCCATCTTCAGAGTTCCATCCTCAAAAAATTCAAGAAGATTAGTCAAGCATGATTTCCCCTTCATAAATCCATGCTGACTCTGTCCTATCCTGTTACTACTATCCAGATGTGCCGTAATTTCACAGGACTATTCACACATGGAACTAACCATTAACTGTCTAAAGGATTATTCACACACAGTATTGACCATTCTCAAGACACAGGATTAATGAACACACTGTCCTGACCATCCTCAGGCCACTGAATTATTCACACATGGTATTGATAACCCTCAAGCCATGGGTTATTTCAACACAGAATTGGAGATTCTCAGGCCAGTGGATTATTCACATAGAGTATTGACCATTTTCAAGTCACAGGATTATTCACACACAGTATTGACTACCCTTAGGTGACAGGTTTATTCACACATGGAATTGACCATTCACTGTCCAAAGGATTATTCACACACTGTATTGACCATCCTCAGGCCACAGGATTGTTCACACACGCTATTGACCATCCCTAAACCACAGGATTATTTTCACATGGTATTGACCATCCTCAGGCCACGGAATTATTCACATACATTATTGACCAGCCTCCAGCCACAAGATTATTCACTCACAGTATTGACCAACCTCAGGCCACAGGAGTATTCATAAACAATATTGAGCATTCATAGTTCCCAGAATTATTTAAACACAGTATTGACAATCCACAGTCCACAGGATTATTCACACTAGTATTGTCCATCTTCAGACCACAGC
>NW_025212456.1:3512-11887 GCF_004010195.1 Chiloscyllium plagiosum | reverse complement strand
AAAGTATTGACCCAACCTCAGCTACAGGAGTATTCATAAACAGTATTGAGCATTCATAGTTCCCAGGATTATTTAAACACAGTATTGACAATCCACAGTCCACAGGATTATTCACACAAATATTCTGCATCCTCGGGCCGCACGAGTATACACACACAGTATTCTACACCCTCAGGCCTCAGGATTATTCACACACTGCATTGACCAGCCGACTTCCACAGGATTTTTGAACCTACTGCCTTGTCAGTTTACTGGTCACAGGATTATTCACACAAAGTATTGACCATCCTCAGGCCAAGGGTTATTCACACACAGTATTGACACTTCACAGGCCAGAATATTATTCACACACAGTATTGACGATTCATAGGCCACAGCATTATTCACACACAGTATTGACCACCCTGAGGCCAAAAGTTATTCACACACAGTATTGACGATTCACAGGCCACAGGAGTGGCGACATACATTGTTCACTACCCTCAGGTACCAGAATTATTCACACACGGTATTGACCATTATCAGGACACAGGATTATTCATATACAGCATTGAATTACCTCAAGCCACAGGATTTTTCAAACACAGTATTGATGATCCTCAGGCCACAGGATTATTTTCACAAGGTAATGACCATCATCAGGCCACAGGTTTAATCACATATTGTACTTACCATCCTCACGCAACAGAATTATTCACATAAATTATTGACCATCAGGCCACGGCATTATTCACACACAGCATTGACCATCCTCAGGCCACAAAATTACTTCCACACAGTGTTGAGCATTCATAGTTCCCAGGATTATTCACACACCATTATTACCATCCTCAGGCCACCAGATTTGTCACACACTTTATTGATTTTCCTCAGGCCAAAGGATTATTGCCACACAGAACTGACCATCCTCAGGCCACGGGAAAATTCCCACACAGATTTGGCCATCCTCAGGCCAAGGGCTATTCACACGCAGTATTGACGATTCACAGGTCAGAGGATTATTTGCACATGGTAATGACCATTCACTATCCAAACGATTATTCACACACAGTATTGACCATCCGCAAGCCCCAGGATTATTCTCACACAGTATTGACCAGCCTAGCTACTGGATTTTTGAACCAACTGCCTTGACAGTTTACAGGCCACAGGAATATTCATACATGGAACCACCCATTCACTGTCCAAAGGATTATTCACGCACTGTGCTGACCATTCTCAATCCACAGGATTAATGAACACACTGTCCTGACCATCCTCAAGCCACAGGATTGTTCACACATGGTATTAATAACCCTCAAGCAATGGTTTATTCACACACATTATTGACGATTCACAGGCCAGTGGATTATTCACAAAGATTATTAACCATTTTCAAGTCACAGGATTGTTCACACACAGTATTGACAATCCTGACGCAACACAATCATTCACACACAATATTGACCGTCTGCAAGCCACAGGATTATTCACATATGGTATTGACAATCATCAGGCCACAGGATTAATCACACATGGTATTGACCATTCACTGTGCAAAGGATTATTCTCACACAGTATTGACCATCCTCAGGCAACAGGAGCAGTTCACACAGTATTCATCAACTCAGGCAACAGGATTATTCACGCACATTATTGAATAACCCCAGGCAACAGGATTATTCACGCACAGCATTGACCATTCACAGCCCACAGCATTATTCACACACAGTATTGACCATCCTCAGGCAACAGGATTATTCACACGCAATATTGACCATCCTCACGCAAAGAATTATTCACACACAGTATAGACCACCCTAATGCCACAGGAGTATTCACACACGATATTGACATTCCGCAAGCCACAGGATCATTTACACACATTATTGACCAGCCTCCCGCCACAAGATTATTCACTCAAAGTATTGAACAACCTCAGGCCACAGGAATATTCATAAACAATATTGAGCATTCATTGTTCCCAGGATTATTTAAACACAATATTGACAGTCCACAGGATTATTCACACAAGTATTCTCCATCCTCGGGCCTCAGGATTATTTACACACAGTATTGACCAGCCTTCCTCCACATGGGTTTTGAACTCACTGCCTTGTCGGTTTACTCGTCACAGGATTATTCACATAAAGTATTGACCACCCTCTGGCCAAGGGTTATTCACACACAGTATTGACCAGCCTATGGCCCCAGGACTAATGAACGCATTGTCATGACCATCCTCATGCCACAGGATTGTTCACACAGAGTATTGTAGAACCACAAGGCCAGAGGATTATTCACACATCATATTGATGTTTCACAGGCTACAGGATTATTCACACACAGTATTGTCCATCCTCAGGCCAGAGGATTATTCACAAGGTATTGACCATCCTCAGGCCATCGGATCATTTTCACACAGTATTGACTATCATCAGGTCACAGGATTAATCACACACTGTATTGACCACCCTCACGCAACAGAATTATTCTCACACTGTATTAACCACCCTCAGGCCACAGGATTATTCACACACATTATTGACGATCCTCAGGTCAGGATTACTCACATAAAGCAATGACCACCCTCAGGCCACAAGATTATTCCTACACAGAATTGAGCATTCATCGTTCAAGGATTATTTACACACAATATTGACCACCCTCAGGCCTCAGGATTATTCATACAGAGTACTGACCATTCACAGGTCACAGCCTTATTCACACAGAGTATTGGCCATCATTAATCGCACATACTACTGACCATCCTCCGGCAACAGAATTATTCAAACACAGTATTGAAAATCATCACGCTACAGGATTATTCTCACACATTCTTTACCATCCTCAGGCCACAGGAGTATTCACACACAGTATTGACCATTCTCAGGCCACAGGATTATTCACACACAGTATTGACCATTCACAGTCCACAGCATTACTCACACACAGCACAGACTGTTCACAGGCCACAAGATTATTCACACACAGTATTAACGATTCACAGGCCAGAGGATTATTCACACATGGTATTGACCATTCACTGTCCAAAGTTTTATTCACACACAGTATTGACTATCTTCAAGTCACAGGAGTATTCTCACACAATATTGACCATCCTCAGGCAACAGGAGTACTCACACCGTATTGAGCAGTCTCAGGCCACAGCATTTTTCACAAACAGCATTGACTACTCTTCGGTCACAGCATTATTCACACACGCTATTGACCATCCTCAAGCCACAGGATTATTTTCACATGGTATTGACTATCATCAGGCCACAGGATTATTCACAAAATGTATTGACCATCTTCAGGCCACAGGATTATTCACACACATTATTGACCAGCCTGCAGCCACAAGATTATTCACTCAAAGTATTGACCAACCTCAGGCGACAGGAGTGTTCATAAACAGTATTGAACATTCATGGTTCCCAGGATTATTTAAACACAGTATTGGCACTCCACAGTCCACAGGATTATTCAGACAACTATTCTCCATCTTCAGGCTGCAAGAGTATACACACACAGTATTCCACATCCTCAGGCCACAGGATTATTCACACACTGTATTGAGCAGCCTATAGCCACAGAATCTTTGAACCCTCTTATCAGTTATAGGTCACAGGATTATTCACACAAGGTATTGACCATCCTCAGACCACAGGATTATTCAAGCACAATACTGACCATCCACAGGCCAAGGGTTATTCACACACAGTATTGACCATCCTCAGGCCGTGGAATTATTCACACACTGTATTGACAATCGTCAAGCAACAGGATTATTCACACAGCGTATTGATCAACCTCAGGCCACAGGATTATGCACAAACGATATTAAACATTCTCAGGCCACATGATTATTCACACACTGTACTGACCAGCCTACGGCCCCACGATTAATGAACACATTGTTCTGACCATTCTCAGTCCACAGGATTGTTAACACATAGTATTGAAGACCCTCAGGCCACAGGAGTATTCACACAGAGAATTGACAACCCTCAGGCCAAGGTTTATTTACACACAGTATTGAAGATTCACAGGCCACAGGATGAGTGACACACGTTAGTGACCATCCACAGGCAAAAGGATTATTCACACACGGTATTGACCAGTTTCCTGCAACACAATTATTCACACACATCCTCGTTACAGGACCATACACAAACAATATTGACCATCTGCAAGCCACAGGACTATTTTCACATGGTATTGACAATCATCAGGCCACATGTTTATTCACATAGTGTATTGACCATCGTCAGGCCACAGGATTATTCACACATGGTATTGACCATTCACTGTCCAACAGGCAAAAGGATTATTCACACACGGTATTGACCAGCCTCATGCAACACAATTATTCACACACAGTATTGTCCATCCTCAGGCTACAGGATCATTCACACATTGTATTGACCATTCACTGTCCAAAGGATTATTCTCACAAAGTATTGACCATCCTCAGGCAACAGGAGCAGTGCACAAAGTATTGATCAACTCAGGCCATATGATTATTCACAGACAGTATTGACCATCTTCAGACCACAGGATTATTCACACACAGCATTGACTATTCACAGCCCACAGCATTATTCACGCACAATATTGAACAACCTCAGGCAACAAGATTAATCACACATGGAACTGACCATTCACTGTCCAAAGGATTATTCACACACTGTATTGACCATCCTCAAGTCACAGGATTATTCACACACAGTATTGACCATCCTCAGGCCACAGGATTATTCACACACGGTATTGACCACCCTCAAGCCACAGGACTTTTTTGTACACAGTATTGATGATCCTCAGGCCATAGGTTAATTTTCACATGGCATTAACCATCATCAGGCCACAGGATTAATTACACGCTGCATTGACCATCCTCACGCTACAGAATTATTCTGACATAGTATTAACCACCCTCAGTCAACAGAATATTCACACACCGTATTGACCATCCTCCTACCAACGGATTTGTCACACACAGTATTGGCCATCCTCACGCAACAGGATGAATCACACATGGTATTCATCATCCTCAGGCCACAGGATTATTTACACGCAGCTCTGACCCCCCTTAGGCCACAGGATAAATGAACACACTGTCTTGATCATTTACAGGTCGCAGATTTATTCACACACAGTTTGACCACCCTCAGGCCGCAGGATTATGCATAGATAGTACTCACTACCCTTAGGCCACAGGATTGTTCACACACAGTAATGACCATCCTTAGTCCAAGAGTTATTCACACACAGTGTTCAGTGCACAGGATAGTTCACACACTGTATTGACCAACCTCAGGTCACAGGATTATTCACACACAGTATTGACCGTCCTCAAACCTCAGGACTATTCACACACAGGAATGACAATCCTCAGGCCATAGGATTATTCGCACACAGTATTGACTAACATACGGCCACAGGATTAAAGAACACACTGCCTTGACCATTTACAAGTCGCTGAAATATTACCACCCAGTATTGACTATCCTCAAGCCAAGGATTGTTCACAGACAGTATTGAACATTCTCAGGCAACGAGATTATTCCCACACAGCATTGACCATTCTCAGGCCAACAGGATTATTCACACACAGCATGGACCATCCTCAGGTGACAGGATTATTCACACAAAGTATTGACAATCCTCAGGCCACAGGATTATTCACTCACTGTATTGAATATTCTCAGTTCACAGGATTATTTGCACACAGTATTGACCACCATACAGCCACAGAATTAATGAACACACTGTCTTGGTCATTTACAGGATTAATGAATACTCGGTCTACAACATTTGCAAGTCACAGGATTTTTCCCACATAGTATTGACAATTCTCAGACCACACTATTATTCACACACAGTATTGACCAGCCTACGGCCACAGGATTAATGAACACACTGTCTTGACCATTTACAGGTCACAGGATTGTTCACACACAGTATTGACCATCCTCAGGCCATAGATATTTCACACACAATATTGACAATCCTCAGGCGACAGGATTATTCACACATTGTATTGATCATCCTCAAACCACAGGATTATTTACACACAGTATTGACAGTATACAGGCCGCAGGATTACTCACACACAGTATTCACAATTCAAAGGCCACAGGATTACTCAGACACTGTATTCACAATCCTCAGGCCACAGGATAAATCGCACACAGTATTGAACATTCTCAGGCCACATGATTTTTCATACACAGTATTGAACATTCACAGGCCATAGGATTACTCACACACTGTATTCACAATCCTCAGGTCACAGGATTATTCGCACATTGTATTGAACATCCTCAGGCCACTGGATTATCCACACACAGTACTGACCATCCTCAGTACCCACTAGTATTCACACACAATATTCAATATTCCCAGCCCACAGCATTATTCGCACACAGTATTGATTGGAATACGCCCACAGGATTAATGAACACACTGCCTTAAACATTTACATGGTCACAGAATTATTACCACACAGTATTGACTATCTTCAAGCCACAGGATGTTTACACATAGTGTTTAACATCCTGAGACCACAGGAGTATTCACATATTGTATTGACCATTCTCAGGCCACAGGATTATTCCCACACAGTATTGACCATTCTCAGGCCACAGGATTATTCACATACAGTATTGACCATCTTCAGACCGCAGGATTATTCACATACAGTATTGAACATCCTCAGGCCACAGGATTATTCACACATTGTGCTGACCAGCGTACGGCCACAGGATTAATGTACACAATGTCTTGACCATTTACAGGTCACAGAAATATTCGCACCCAGTATTGACCATCTTCAAGCCACAGGATTGTTCACACTCAGTATTGACCGTCCTCAGACCACAGGATTATTCTCACACAGCATTGACCATCCTCAGGCCACAGGATTATTCACACACAGTATGGCTGTCCTCAGGCAACATAATTTTTCACACAATGTATGGACCATTCTCAGGCCACAAGATTATTCACTCGCTGTATTGAACATCTTCGGTCAGCAGGATATTTAACACACACAGTATTGATATCCTTCGGCCCAACGGTTATTCCCACACAGTATTGATCATTCTCAGTACACAGGATTATTCACACACAGTATTAACTACTATACGACCACAGTATTAATGAACGCACTGTCTTGACCATTTACACGCCACAGGATTATTCCCACGCAGTATTGACGAGTCTCAGGCCACTGCAATATTCACACACAGTATTGACAATTCACAGGGCACAGGATTATTCACACACAGTATTGACTAGCACACGGCCACAGGATTAATGAACACTCGGTCTTCAACTTTTGCAGGTCACAGGATCGTTAAGACATAGAATAGACAATCCTCAATCTATATGATTATTCACACACAGTATTGACCAGCCGACGGCCACAGGATTAATGAACACACTGTCTTGGTCATTTACAGGTCACAGGATTATTCCCACACAGTATTGACCATCCTCAAGGAACAGTAAGCTTTACACAAAGTATTCACCATCCTCAGGCCATGGATTATTCACACACAGTATTGACAATCCTCAAGCCACAGGGCTTTTCCTACACAGTATTGACCATCCACAGGCCACAGGATTATTCTCACACTGTATTGACCATTCTCAGGCCACAGGATTATTCACACACCGTATTGACCAACCGCAGGCCACAGTATTATTTGCAAACAATATTGACATTGCACAGGACACAGATTATTAAAACATAGCATTGACCATCCACAGCCCACAGGATTATTCACACACAGCATTGACCATCCACAGGCCACATTATTCTCACACAGTATTGCCCACCCTTACACAAAGGGCTATTGACACATAGTATTGACAATTCACAGGCCACAGGATTATTCAAACACATTATTGACCATCCTCAGGCCGCAGGATTATTCACACAGTGTATTGACCACTCACAGTCCAAAAGGATTATTCACACACAGAATTGACTATCCTTAGGCCAGAGTTATTCACACACAGTATTTACGATTCACCGGCCATAGGATTATTCACAGACGTTATTGACTGCCCTCAGTCCACATTATTATTCACACACAGTATTGACCATTCCCAGGCCACAGGATTATTCACACTCAGTATTGACCATCCTCGATTAGCAAAATTATTCACACACATTATTGTCCAGCCTCAGGCCACAGGATTAATTACACACTGTATTGATAGTACAGAGGAGTATTCACGCACAGTATTGACCATTCTCAGATCACAGGATTATTCACACACAGTATTAACAAACATACGGCCACAGGATTAATAAACACATTGCCTTAACCATTCAGTACAAACAGTACTGAACATGCACAGGCCACAGTTTATTAACA
>NW_025212456.1:0-982 GCF_004010195.1 Chiloscyllium plagiosum | reverse complement strand
GCCCCCTGACCCCGCCAGGGTGGTCAAAGTGAAAGGACAAGATTTAGGTCGAACAGAAGGTGATCCTAAAAGAGGGAAAATATGTGTTGGCTATGGAATACAGGAGTGACCTGTAGGTATTTCATGCTTTACATGGCCACCCGGAGGGTAAGACAAACTCAGGAAATGTTCAGGACCTGCGTGTGTGGTAGACAGGCTGGGAATAGGGTGAGGAGCACTATGTCACAAACTGTTAACTCTGTGCCCAAAACAACCTTTAGCCACAACATGGTAAGGCAGAGTTAGGTTACACACCTCTAGGAGAGAGGCCCTGGACTAACTTTAAGATATACTATATTGGACCCCTTCCCCATGCTGAAGGAGGAGTCAAGTGCATCCTAGGTCATGGTAGATGCCTTTCCTAAATGGATAGACAAAGTTAAAAATCACACAAGACCAGGTTATCGTCCAACAGGTTTATTTAGAAGCACTAGCTTTCGGAGCTCCTTCATCAGGTAGCTGTGGAGCAGGATCATAGGGCACAGAATTTATAGCAAAAGATTACAGTGTCATGCAACTGCATTGATATATTGAACAAATCTAGATTGCTGTTAAGTCTTTCATCTTTTGGAATGGGTTGCAGGTTTTAGTTCATTAATATGTAAATCCCAGAACTTCTTTCAATTCACATTCTCGAGATAACTTAAGGTTTTCTAAAAAGCAATGACATCTCAGTTCAGACAACACATTAAAGGTGTGAGGTTAGAGTCTGTCTGTATTCCAGTCTTGAGTCATTCCCAGTACAATTTAACATCACCAAGACAATGGCGGAGATCTTGCTCAAATGAATATTCACCCGATGGGGACTGTCCTGCTCCCTAGACACAGCGAGGGGAAAGTCTGATGGCGCAGCCTGTGGTGGCCCTACTGGCGTATGGCAGAAATTGCTTCCTGGCCACAGTCCAGCGGGATAGCGAAATGTATGAATTGGAAGCTCAGAGAC
>NW_025212455.1:24235-26815 GCF_004010195.1 Chiloscyllium plagiosum | reverse complement strand
TTCTTTCCATGCACCATTATCCCTGATTCACCTATCCATGGAAAATCAGACAAAGCCAGCTTCGATATAATATAAAGATCCAACCATCCCAAAGTTCTGGGAATGAGAATTCCCACTTGACTGAAATCCCACTTTGTGAATTTCTACTAATTCCTGCTCTGACGGAGGTTGGAGGATGTCACTGTTTCCTTTTCTCGTCCCATTCTTCCATTGCTCACACCAAAGTTTTAATGTAACCAGGTTGGTGATATGGACGATGATAAAGGTCTCAGACTGAGTCAGGTTCAGTGACAGGAACAAGTCAGGCAGATTTCTTTAGTCAGCCACAAGTAACTAACAGAACGAATGGATGCGCATGGTGGATCTGTGGTTAGCACTGCTACCTCCCATCACCAAGGAGCTGCGTTCAATTCCAACCTCGGGCCACTCTCTATGTGGAGTTTGAATATTCTCCCCATGTCTGTCTGGGCTTCCTCCCAGTGTTCCAGTTTCCACCCACAGTCCAAAGATATGCAGCTTAGAGCGGATTGGCCATGCTAAATTGCCCATAGTGCCCAGGGATGTGCAGGTTAGATAGGTTAGTCATGGCAAATGCAGGGTTACATGGATAGAGTAGGGGACAGGTCCGGGGGGGACACTGTTCCGAGGGTCGATGTGGACTTGATGGACCGAATGTAGAGATTCCATAAAAACAACAAGAAGTTTGGACGATACACACACCCAGTGGGTATCTATCTGATCACTCTCCTCTAGGTTTTGTATGTTTCAATAAGATCACATCTGCTTCCAAGAGTAACCTGCTAAAGCCTTCATAATATAAGACCCTCATCCCTCGAATACATGTAGTGAAACATCTCCGAACTGCTTCCAATTTAATTATATCATTTCTCAGGTAAGGAGACAAAAATAATCTCACCCACAGATCAGGTTAATTTTTGTTTTGTCAGTGGTGAGAATATTTGGAAGTCTCTTCCTTGCAGAGCATTGGAGGCAGAGATATTGAATATGTTTGAGTCACAGACAGAAGGTTCATAAATAATAATGGAGTCAAGGATTATCGGGAAATGGCAGGAATGTGCAGTGTTGGGGAAATGCTGACACTGGTAGAAAATCACACTGCTCCAGCACATCCAGGAATATAATGCAAAATGAAATGATAATATCGATAAAATGTTAAGGGGAAATCCAAGATGGTGGCGATCGGGAATGTCTGCCTTGTTGGGCTCTGCATCACAGCACGGGCAAAGTGCTTCCTTAACCCACTCCATCCCAGCCATTTACTTAAAATGTTTAGTTTTGGAATGTTTTGAGAGTTGATAGTTGTAGTAGTCTTAGTTTGTGTAGTTTTTAAGCTCTGTGAGACTTTGTTTATTAATGATCAGTAATTCGAGTTCTTTCTCTCTCAAATTCAAATGTTGCTACAGTGTGTTCTGGGTAATGATGTGCTCAAATGGTCGACCTGGAACCTTAAGGGGTGCCAGTGGCCAGGAAAGAGGAGAAATGTACTTTTTAGTCTTAAAAAGAGAGGGTGTATGTTGTCCTATTGCAGGAGATGCACCTTGATGACAAGGAACATTGACATTACAGCAGGGCGGGTTAGATCGGGTTTATTTCTCCTCTTTTAATATTACGAGGAGGGGAGAAGCTATAATGGATAAAACGAATCTTCCATTTAACCTACTAGTTTGCATTTGACTCTCACGGTAGGCTCATAATCTCCAAAGCCTTGAACTAAGGTAAATAATACAGTATTTTTGAATGTTTATTGATTCCCCGGCGCACCCTCTTACAAACCTGGTAAATGCAGTTTCCAAATTCAGATATCTTGCATCGTGACACATAATTGTAGAAAATTTCAACTCTCTTATGGACCCCACGGTGGACAGAATGTCCAAAGGTGCTCCACTACCCTCGTTATAATGTAAGCAATTAATGGATTTGTGTGCAGAACTAGAGGTGGTGGATTACTGGAGGCAGATCCACATCACAAGTAGGGATTTTATTTTCTACTTTAACCGGCAGAAATGCCACACGAGGGTTGATATTGTCACCATCCCTGCAACAATCATAGATTCGGTGGCATCCGACACAATTGAGAATATTACCATTTCTGATCATGCAGCAGTATACTCATTGATTAAGAGCAATATAGCAGGTTCGAGACATTGGCAAATGCATCCCTTTATCGTGAAGACTGGTTAGTTCATTGAGTATTTAGATTAGATTGCTTACAGTGCAAAAACAGGCCATTCGGCCCAACAAGTCCACTCCGAAACGCAACCCACCCAGACCCATTCCCCGACACCTAACACTACGGGCAATTTAGCATGGCCAATTCACCTAACCTGCACATTTTTGGACTGTGGGAGGAAACTGGAGCACCCGGACGAAACCCACTCAGAATGCATAAACTCCACACAGTCAGTCAACTGAGACGGGAATTGAACCTGGGTCTGCATTGAACATAGAACATAGAAGAATACAGCGCAGTACAGGCCCTTCGGCCCTCGATGTTGCGCCGATCCAAGCCCACCTAACCTACACTAGCCCACTATCCTCCATATACCTATCCAATGCCCG
>NW_025212455.1:7309-21603 GCF_004010195.1 Chiloscyllium plagiosum | reverse complement strand
AACCTCAGCCCAAACTACCTCAGGTGGCAAGTCCTCATCCATCGTCCTTTCCACCACTGTAATACTATCTTTGACAAGCAATGCCACACCTCCCCCTCTTTTTCCCCCTCCTCTGACCCTACTAAAACATTTAAACCCTGGAACCTGCAACAGCCAATCCTGTCCCTGTTCTACCCATGTCTCCGTAATAGCCACAACATCGAAGTCCCAGGTACCAACCCACGCTGTAAGTTTACCTACCTTATTTCTTATACTTCTTGCATTGAAGTATACACACTTCAAACTACTTTCCTGCTAACCTTTGTGCCACCGTGCCGCCCACTGTAATGATTTCAGATCTTTGTCAGCCATTAATTCATATTCAACCAGTAACTCATCCACTCTATGGGAAATTGCTAAGGCTTATGCCAAGAGAATAATTAATCCTTAGGATGTAGCAGAAGGGGGAGCAGGAACGCTGGTTTGAGGCACAGCTGAGTGAAGTCGAGAGGGCATACTGTGATAGACCCTCAGTGGCTAAGCTACAGACGATCACAATGCTTCAGTCTACAGTGAATTCCACGCACACACATGCAGCCAAGAAGGAACTTACTTTTGCAAAACAAAGGCTGTTTGAACATGGTGATAAGCCAGGCAGGTATTTAGTCTATCTTTCCAGGAAAACGAGCGCCACTCTCAAGCCGTTACCTCAGTTAGGGAAGGTACTGGGATCCTTCCCTTCAATTCCAAAATATTAATGCCTCCTGTCCGATATTTTTCTCCGAATTATTTTAGACTGAACATTTTGGATTAAGATAGATTGAGATGGAATCATTTTTCAAGAACCTGGGTTTTCCAGGAGTAACCCCTGAAGAAGTGTTGTCCTTAATGCGCCATTGTCAGCGCAGGAGAGGGTGAAGCAGCTTCGGAATGTAAAGGTGCACGTTCCTGACGGATTTCCGAGTGAAAGCTATAAATAATTTATTAACCTATTGTCAGGGCTGATGTTTAACATGTTACGTCACTCATACAGTCACGAACCGCTCCCTCCACCCTTAAGATGTGCTGAAGAAATGCTGAAGAAATCAAAATGCTGATGCTGAAGAAATCAAGACCCTGGAAGGTTATGCTTCTTACTCTCCAATCTCACTTTTAAATGTTGGTTTCAAAATCCTGTCTGAGATCCATGCATTAAGGTGGAAACTTTGCTGTCTTCCGTTACCAAAGAGGACCAAACATGCTTTATAAAGGGCCGCAGATATTCCAAAATGTTCAGAATTTACTCAATATGATCCAAGAGTGTCAACAACAATCTGTCCAGATCAACAATTGATCTCTTTTGATGAGAGAAGACATTTGATTGGGTTGAGTGGCCGGATCTCATCTGTACATTAGAACGGTTTGGTATATGCAAAGTTTTTATCAAGTTGGTGACGGTCCTTTACCGCAATCTTCTGGCTGCGGTTCTCACTAATGGTGTGCCAACCAGTAATATTAATATTTCTCCAGGCAGCCGACATGGTTGACACCTTTCGCCATTGTTGTTTACGTTGGTGATTGAAACACTGGCGGAGGCCATCCGTAGGGATGCCAACATATCTGCCCCAGAAGTGGGATAGAAGTCGCGTGAGATTACATTGTATGCAGATGAGGGTCTTATGTTTTTGTCAAATACTGCAATTTCGGTAGTTCATGTGATGCAATGCATTAATTCGTTTGTTGCCTTTCCTGACGATAAGATTAATTTTACAAAATTGGAGGCCGTGCCTATGGGAAATCTTAGGGATACACCTCATACCGAGGCCAAATCCTGGTTTCCTTTTAAATGGTCGCGGGGGTGGTTTCCCTATTTCAGTATATTCATTACATCTGCCTTTGAACATTTCTTTAAAGTGAGCTATGTCCATTTGTTTGACAAAATTAAACAAGACCTTCAAAGATGGGAGGCATTTCCAATATCCTGGCTAGGTCAGATAGCTATTATTAAAATGAATGTCCTTCCTCATTTCCTACACCCCGTGTGAATGCATTACTTTATGTTTCCCAGACAGATGAGGCATGTGGGCGGCACGGTGGCACAGTGGTTAGCACAGCTGCCTCACAGCGCCAGTGACCCGGCGCCACTTCCCGCCTCAGGCGACTGGCTCCCCCATAACAACCACTCTATTACTTTCACTCTTCTCTTGAATCTTCCTCGCAATCCTTTCTTCTATGTTTCTAGGACTATTAGGAGGCCTGTAAAAGACTCCTAACAGGGTGAGCTCACCTTTCCTATTCCTAACCTCAACCCAAACTACTTCAGATGGCGAGTCTTCATCCATCGTCCTTTCCACCGCTGTAATACTATCTTTGACAAGCAATGCCACACCTCCCCCTCTTTTACCCCCACCTCTGACCCTACTAAAACATTTAAACCCTGGAACCTGCAACAGCCAATCCTGTCCCTGTTCTACCCATGTCTCCGTAATAGCCACAACATCGAAGTCCCAGGTACCAACCCACGCAGCAAGTTCACCTACCTTATTTCGTATACTTCTTGCATTGAAGTATACACACTTCAAACCACTTTCCTGCTAACCTTTGTGCCATCTTGCCGCCCACTGTAATGATTTCAGATCTTTGTCAGCCATTAATTCAAATTCAACCAGTAACTCATCCACTTTATGGGAAATTGCTAAGGCTTATGCCAAGAGAATAATTAATCCTTAGGATGTAGCAGAAGGGGGAGCAGGAACGCTGGTCTGAGGCACAGCTGAGTGCAGCCGAGATGGCATACTGTGATAGACCCTCAGTGGCTAAGCTACAGACGATCACAAATGCTTCGGTCTGCAGTGAATTCCACGCTCAAACAGACAGCCAAGAAGGAACTTACTTTTGCAAAACAAAGGCAGTTTGAACATGGTGATAATCCAGGCAGGTATTTAGTCTATCTTTCCAGGAAAACGAGCGCCCCTCTCAAGCCGTTACCTCAGTTAGGGAAGGTAATGGGATCCTTCCCTTCAATTCCAAAATATTATTGCCTCCTGTCCGAGATTTTTCTCTGAATTATTTTAGACTGAACATTTTGGATTAAGATAGATTGAGATGGAGACATTTTTCAAGAATCTGGGTTTTCCAGGAGTAACCCCTGAAGAAGTGTTGTCGTAAATGCACCATTGTCAGCGCAGGAGAGTGTGAAGCAGCTTCAGAAAATGTAAAGATGCACGTTCCTGACGGATTTCCGAGTGAAAGTTATAAATAATTTATAAACCTATTGTCAGGGCTGATGTTCAACATGTTACGTCACTCATACAGTCACGAACCC
Source organism: Chiloscyllium plagiosum (assembly GCF_004010195.1). Classification (NCBI taxonomy): domain Eukaryota; kingdom Metazoa; phylum Chordata; class Chondrichthyes; order Orectolobiformes; family Hemiscylliidae; genus Chiloscyllium; species Chiloscyllium plagiosum. The sequence goes on along the minus strand of NW_025212455.1, from coordinate 18,320 downwards.
TCCCTCCACCCTTAAGAGGTGCTGAAGAAATGCTGAAGAAATCAAGATGCTGATGCTGAAGAAATCAAGGCCCTGGAAGATTATGCTTCTTACCCTCCAATCTCACTTTTAAATATTGGTTTCAAAATCCTGTCTGAGATCCGTGCATTAAGGTGGAAACTTTGCTGCCTTCCGTTACCAAAGAGGACCAAACATGCTTTATAAAGGGCCGCAGATATTCCTACAATGTTCAGAATTTACTCAATATGATCCAAGAGTGTCAACAACAATCTGTCCAGATCAACAATTGATCTCTTTTGATGAGAGAAGACATTTGATTGGGTTGAGTGGCCGGATCTCATCTGTACATTAGAACGGTTTGGTATATGCAAAGTTTTTATCAAGTTGGTGACGGTCCTTTACGGCAATCTTCTGGCTGCGGTTCTCACTAATGGTGTGCCAACTAGTAATATTAATATTTCTCCAGGCAGCCGACAAGGTTGACACCTTTCGCCATTCTTGTTTACGTTGGGGATTGAGCCACTGGCGGGGGCCATCCGTAGGGATGCCAACATATCTGCCCCAGAAGTGGGATAGAAGTCGCGTGAGATTACATTGCATGCAGATGAGGGTCTTATGTTTTTGTCAAATCCTGCAATTTCGGAAGTTCATGTGATGCAATGCATTAATTCGTTTGTTGCCTTTCCTGACGATAAGATTAATTTTACAAAGTTGGAGGCCTTGCCTATGGCAAATCTTAGGGAAATACCTCATACCGAGGCCAAATCCTGGTTTCCTTTTAAATGGTCGCGGGGGTGGTTGCCCTACTTCAGTATATTCATTACATCTGCCTTTGAACATTTCTTTAAAGTGAGCTATGTCCATTTGTTTGACCAAATTAAACAAGACCTTCAAAGATGGGAGGCATTTCCAATATCCTGGCTAGGTCGGATTGCTGTTTTTAAAATGAATGTCCTTCCTCATTTCCTACACCCCTTGTGAATGCATTACTTTATGTTTCCCAGACAGATGAGGCATGTGGGCGGCACGGTGGCACAGTGGTTAGCACAGCTGCCTTACAGCGCCAGTGACCCGGCGCCACTTCCCGCCTCAGGCGACTGGCTGCGTGGAGTTTGCACATTCTGCCCGTGTCTGCGTGGGTTTCCTCCGGGTGCTCCGGTTTCCTCCCACAGTCCAAAAATGTGCAGGTTCGGTGAATTGGCCATGCTAAATTGCCCGTCGTGTTGGGTGAAGGGGTAAATGTAGGGGAATGGGTCTGGGTGGGTTGTGCTTTGGCGGGTCGGAGTGGTATCGTTGGGCTGAAGGCCCTGTTTCCACACTAAAATTGTTTTTAGAAAAGAAATGGCTGGTTTCGCTCTTTTAGTTTGCACCATAAGCGATTCTTTACCAAGCTAACAAAATTGCAACAGCCCCTCAGATTGTGGGGAGTTGATCTCCCAGATTAAAAGCAAACAATTAAGTTGTCTTTTTCATCGTATTTGAGTGCCTGGGCCGCTGAGATCTCGGCATCAATATGGCTAGACTTTGAGCCCTCTCAGACAAAGTGAACACTTATTAGTCTGTTGTTCTTAGATAAATTGACAACGTTTATGGAGTGTTGTCATAAACTAATGATGATCAATACCGTTAAAGCATGAAGGACAATGCATCAGATTGAGGGTAATACAGCCAAAACCACGTTTCTTACCCCTGTAATTGGTATACCGGGTTGTCAAACGGGGATAATGGATTCCAAGTTTAAACTGGGCAGCCAGGGGCGTACCTTGCTTGGGTGATTTAGAATTAGTAGAATCCCTACAGTGTGGAAACGGTCCTTCAGCCCAACAAGTCCACTTCGATACTCTGACTTGTAACCCATCCAGACCCATTCCCCTACCATCCTATATTTATCCTGACTGATGTCTGAAATTAGAGATCCTAGAACACTGTGAACAATTTAGCAATGGGCAATTCATCTAACCTCCACATCTTTGTGACTGTGGGAAGAAACCTATGCAGACGCAGTTGAGAATATACTAACTCCACACAGCCAGTCACCCAAGGCTGGAACCAAACCTGTGACCCTGTTGCGGTGAGTCAGCAGTGTAAACCACTGAGCCATCACGTGTTACTTGAGGGAAAAACAATGATATAAATTGGTCAAATAACTTGTAAGTATGGGCTTCCTCGTAGAGACTTTTTCTGTTTTTTTTCCAGATTAGAGATTTGATTAAAAAATTACTTTTAACAGAGACTTATAGATCCGATAGAGAGAAGTGGGTTCTTCCTGCTAAGAATTACACTCTCTGTCAGCAACCTTTATCATTAGTTGAATAGTGTCCCCTCAGACAAGACTGTGCAGCTTCATAACGTCTGTGCGAGAGAGTTGGGGGTTTAGATCTCTCCGGAGACATGGGAGGATATTTGTGAAAATGCTCGAAGGATTTTGATCTATAATAGGACCCACTCCATGCAGTTGAAAATTCTTCATAGGGTCTATCTGACACCAGGTTCTCTCTCAAAATTCAAAGTGGGATTATCTTCAGCATGTCCTAAATGCAGAATGACTACAGGCACTCTTGCTCATTGTATGTGGTCCTGCTGCAGGCTTAATATATATTGGAGCACTGTGTTCGGTGTGGTAGAGTGGTGCTTGGGGACCGAATTGGAGCTGGACCCGGTTTCTCTTTTCCTGGGGCTGCCCAGAGTGTCTTACGCAGATGCACATGGGAAAAAAATATATCTTACGTGCTGTGCTAGGAAAAATATTATGTTGTGTTGGATGTCTGAAAACTTCCCGGGTCTGTTGGGACTTTGTAAGCTCATCATGGAGAATATTCTTTTGGACTTTCTCACCAGAATGGTGCACCAAAAAAAATAGAGATTAATATAAGTCATAGAATCATACAGTCAAGGAGATGTAAAGCATGGAACCAAACCCTTCGGTAAGACCCATCCTTGCCGATCACATATCCCAAACCAATCTAGTCCCACCTGCCAGCACCCAGCCCACAACCCGCCAAACCCTTCCTACTCATTTACCCATCCAAATGCTTCTTAAATGTTGCACTTCAATCAGCCTCCCCCCACATCCTCTGACAGCGCATTCCATACACGTACCACCTTCTATGTGAAACAATTGCCCCGTAGGTCTCTTTTATATCTTTCTCCTCTTACCCTAAACTTATGGCCTCTAGTTCTGGACATCCCGACCCCAGGGAAAAGACTTTACCTATTTACCCTATCCATGCTACTCATAATTTTGTAAACCTGTAAAATGTCACCACTCAACATCCGACGCTCCAGGGAAAACATCCCCAGCCTGATCAGCCTCTCTCTATAGCTCAAATCCTCCAACCCTGGCAACATATTTGTAAATCTTTCCTGAAACCTTTCAAGTTTCACAGTTTATCTTTATGATGTAGTGATCTTTAGCAAGTGATTGAAAGCTCACATGATACAGTTGGCAGAGCATGTTGAACGATTACAAGAAGCAAACTTGGTAATAAACTTAAAGAAAACAGAATTCGCGAAGGCAGAGGGGACGTTCTTGGGACATTACATTGGAAATGGAAGGTTGACCCCATGGAACACAAAGACGAAGGACTTTGAGGAATTTCCACGATCATTTTCGAAGAAAAAGGTGCTTCGATTTTTGGGACTGAGTGGATTGTATTGGAAGTTTGTTGCAAACTTCAGCAGCGTATTGGCACCACTGATGAATTTATGAAAGAAGAATTCAGAATTGTGGTGGACAGAACAATGCCAGGAGGCATTTTAGGATTTAAAGCAGGATTAATCACCGCATCAGGTTTTGCTACACCAAATATTTTGAAATCCTTTGAAAATTGATGCTGGGGTATAGTTGTCGGCGATGTATTGATATAGTAAGATGATGATGGAATTGAATGGCCCATTGGCTACTTGTCGAAAAAACTCAATATCCACCAGAAAAAAATACAAACCTCCATTATTGAAAAAGAATGATTCGTACTGGCTGGCAATATTTTAATGTGAATATGACAAACAAATTGTCGGAGATGGTTGTGGACAACAACAATCCTCTCGCATTTTCTGGAATATTTAAAGACCAGAATATGAGACTAGTTCATTGGAGTCTTATCTTACCGACTTTAAACTTACAAAATGTATATGCTGTGGATCCTAAATATGTGATGGCAGATGTGTTATCGAGGATTTAAAGGACTAAGCAGCAAGTGATTGAAAGCTCACATGATACAGTTGGCAGAGCATGTTGGACGATTACAAGAAGCAAACTTGGTAATAAACTTAAAGAAAACAGAATTCGCGAAGGCAGAGGGGACGTTCTTGGGACATTACATTGGAAATGGAAGGTTGACCCTATGGAACACAAAGACGAAGGACTTTGAGGAATTTCCACGATCATTTTCGAAGAAAAAGGTGCTTCGATTTTTGGGACTGAGTGGATTCTATTGGAAGTTTGTTGCAAACTTCAGCAGCGTATTGGCACCACTGATGGATTTATGAAAGAAGAATACAGAATTGTGGTGGACAGAACAATGCCAGGAGGCATTTGAGGATTTTAAAGCGGGATTAATCACCGCATCAGGTTTAGCTACACCAAATATTCTGAAACCCTTTTAAAATTGTGTTTGATGCTGGGGTATAGTTGTCGGCGATGTATTGATATAATAAGATGATGATGGAATTGAATGGCCCATTGGCTACTTGTCGAAAAAACTCAATATCCACCAGAAAAAAATACAAACCTCCATTATTGCAAAAGAATGATTCGTACTGGCCTGGCAATATTTTAATGTCTATATGACAAACAAATTGTCGGAGATGGTTGTGGACAACAACAATCCTCTCGCATTTTCTGGAATATTTAAAGACGAGAATATGAGACTAGTTCATTGGAGTCTTATCTTACCGACTTTAAACTTACACAATGTATCTGCTGTGGGTCCGAAATATGTGATAGCAGATGTGTTATCGAGGATTTAAAGGACTAAGCGTAGATAAGATTTGACTTATTCCAGTGTTATATATCTGTGCAGAATTAGTATGAATGGCATAACAGAGATTAATACTATTGTATTTCATAATAATGAGATTAAGAATTAAAGGAAAATAAATGAAGTTATCTTTTCATTCTGATGGTTCATTTTTTTTCTGAAGGGGGAAGGTGTTATGAAGCTGAAAGCATGTCTGATCACTTTAAGACAGAACGGGTATCGCTGAATAGAAAGTACAGCCATCGATGCCAGCTAAAGGTCAGGCTGTTCCACATGTAACAAATAGGTAAGAAATGGCTGTTTTGACACCAATTCAAATATAACCAACAATTTTAAATACCGCTCAGAATACCAGAAGCCAACGGAATTCAATATTATTGTTTGGAAAACTGGAATGCAATCACATTATGAGAATTATTGTATCATGGGAAGTATATAATTCCAGCATTTTGAACATTAGAGGGAGAGCTGCTGCCATCCACCCGCAGTGGAACTGCTGTAGAGCAGAAGTGCTAACTAACCATCTCATACACTCTCTATCAAAGACACATGTTCATGTAAAACTTACTTGCAGTTAAAAAAACAAGCATGGCCCAGGGAGATCAGCAGCTGAAGGAGTGTACACAGCGGGGAAGATGGAGACTGTGTGGTGTTGAGATTGTAATACTTAATATGTGGGTTGTTGGAACAGTATATTTTTACGGAGTTGGAGTCAGATAGTAAGTAACTAAGAAAAGAGGGGCTTGTGTTTGCGAATAGTTGTTGTTTAGTGTTCACTATTAAAGTTAAGAAACTAACTTGTTCTTTTTTTTAAAATAGTGGAATTTAGGAGATCTGTGTCGCTCATATTTTAACAGATTACGAAGTGAGGCAAGCTTTTCTGGGTGTTTGGGTTTAATTAACAAAGGGGTTCGACCCCACCTTGTAAATGTCCATCCATGCTAACCCCATTTCCCTGCAGTTGGCCCATATCCTTTTAGTCCTTTCCTATCCACATATTTATCCAAATGCTTTTGAAATGTTGTTAATGCACACAACCCCCTCCTCCCCGCAACCACATCTGCTGGCAGCTCATCCACGTACCAACCCTCAGTCTAAAGAAGTGGCCCCTCAGGTTCCCTTTTATTCCTTCTGCTCTAATCTTGAACTGATCCCCTCTCGTCCTCGATTTTCTAAACCTTGGAAAAAGACTGAGATCATTCACGCTATCCATAAACCTACACGATCGTATACAGCTCTATAAGGTCCCCCCCACCCTCAAACTCCTGCACTCTAAATAAAAGATCCTACCTTGTCAAATCTCTCCCTATACCTCAGACCATTGAGTCCTGGCAACGTCTTCGTAAATTTCGTCTGCACTCTTCCTCATTTCATAACATCCTCCTTAAAACAACGTGACAAAAAACTGAACACAATACTCCAAGTGCGGCCTTACCAAAGTCCTGTGTAACTGCAACATAAATTCCCAACAGCCTTCTTCACTGCCCTGTCTACCTGTGACTCCACTCTCAGAGAACCATGCACCTGAAAACCAAGGTCTCTCTTCCCAATACACCTCATAAGACTCTCCCATTAACTATGAAACCCCTAAATTCCCAACATCTATACTCAATGTCCTGCCTGATGAAGGCCAGTGTGTCAAAAGCCTTCTTCACTGCCCTGTCTACATGTGACTCCACTCTCAGAGAACCATGCACCTGAAAGCCAAGGTCTCTCTGCCCAATACACCTCATAAGACTCTCCCATTAACTATGAAACTCCTACCTTAATTTGAGTTTCCAAAATGCAAGACCTCAGACATCTACATTAATTTCCATTTGCCATTTTATGGCCCACTTCCCCACTTGATTAAGGTTATGCTGCAATTTCTGATAAAATTCCTCACTGATCACGCTACCACTTATTTTAGTGTCACCTGCAAACTTACAAATCATGCCTTGTACATTCTCAACCCAATCATGGATAACAAACAGCTATGGACTCAGCCTCCAGTCTGACAAGAATTCTTCCACTAAACCCTCTGCTTCCCACCATCAAGTCAACTGTGTATCCCATTGGCCAGTTTCCCCAGCATTCCACGTGATGGAACCTTCCAGAGCAGCCTGCCGTGTTGAACCTTGTCAAAGGCCTTACTGAAATCCATTGAGACTACGTCTAACACTCTGCCCTCGTCAACTTTCTTGGTCACTACATCAAAGGACACTAACAAATTTGGGAAGCATTTTATCCCACTCACACGTCTATGCTGACTGGTCCGAATCAAACCCTGAATGTGTAATGAATGCAGTTAATGGTATGCTGTCCTTCATTGTAAGATGATTCGAGTACATAAGTAAAGCCATCTTCCTGCTGTTGTAGAGCCTTGCTGAGAGAGTATTTGGGGCACTCTCTACCAATTTGATCTCCCTTGTAAGGAATGATCTCCTTACCCCAGACATAGGTGATGGTAACATGAGGATAGAGTGAAGACGTTGTGGTTCAGTCTGTGGAGCTGTGTGAGACGACGAAATGGCAATGCTAAAACATGAGGAGTGGCAGCGATCACTTATTTCCAAAAGAGACATTGATAGGGTGAGAAATTCCATACTTTACCCAGGATTAATTGATCTGATTTATTGTCACGTGTACCTCAGTACAGGGAAACACTTTATTGATGAGCAGTTAAGACAGATGAATATCAGCATTGTCAGTCAGTTCATAGGGTGGAAATAGACTTGGACAGAGTAAGGCACACAGTTTATACTGCACAGGATGTGCACTAGACATGATCAACATGGACAAGAGCAGCATGATTTGAACGTAGAGAGTCCATTCATCAATCTAACTTGGCTTTGTTAATTGTTTATGTGCCTTAACTAACTTTCCCGTACTGAACGCTATGTTCAGTAGCCACAATACCTTCCTTCTGAAACACGTAGCCATTCCCACCAGCTTCTGCTCTCCATAGAGATCACCACGCTGGCTTCTCGGAGATGGAAGATGTCTTATTGAGACTTCACACAAGACATATGGCTTCAATCCTCACAGCGTGAAAACCACGTTAAAGACCCACATGTATATCATAAGCAATGGAGCCAGGAGGAACAACGCGGAACAGTCTGTCTGTGCAGCCTCTGCTCCACTTATTAATCATGTTAGAACATCAATTAGGAGACTGTGAGGACTGCCAATGCTGGAGATCAGAGTAGAGAGTGGATTGCTCGAAAAATATAGCAGGTCAGGCAGCATCCGAGGAGCAGGAGAATCGACGTTACAGGCATGAGCCATTCATCAGGAATTAGCATCAATTACCTCATTCTGTCACTGTGTAAGTGCGTTGAGGCGGGAATGGCCTCCTCCTGTTCCTGTATAAGTGCCTCGAGGGGCTGAATAGCCTCCCCTTGTTGCTGTGGAAGTGACTCAAGGGGCTGAATGGCCTCATCTTATTGCTGCTTAAGTGACTCAAGGGACTGACTGGCTTCTTCCTTGTCCGATTGGACAGGGCCATGGGTCTGTTTGGGTTACCCCTGGTTCCTGTTGACAGCTCGATGTGCTGAAAGTGCGATGATGCTGTAGCTTCATGAGGTTATTTTGTCCTGGTTTCTTTTCAGAGAGAGATTGAATGATAGTTACCAAGCTGGCTAGTTCAGACCACTTGAGTAAACAGCTAGGGAGGCCTTGGGTTCATTTTAATGCAGCCTGAATGGGTGTGGCCAGCTCTCACAGATTAGGATCTCTGGGAATTGGTTTCTCAGTAACATCAGAAACTATTGGGGTCTCCACAGTGTTGGAAGCTTAAGTGAATGTCTCCTGTCTGCTACTCTTTCTGAACTTTCTCTTGATGCTGTTTTTCATTCCTGGATTGGAGAAATGTTTGTGACAATCTGTGTCCGAATATTCCTTTTTGCCAAGGGTTGTGCTTGTGGGATTTTCGTATATAGGAACAGTTCATTAGTAATAGTTCGAAGGTCCATTATTCTGTTAACTTGTCCAATAGATTTAAGTTATTATCGATTCCTCTTTCTTTGGTTTCATCGTATCTTTCATGTTTAAGTAGATGGTGTTTTGCTTCACACCGAGTAGTTTGACCTGTCACATTGCATCTGAAACAGACATTTTACATTTCCTTTAAAATGAAAAAAAAAAACATTAGAATTCAAAGTTTGTGGGAAAATATCAGAGCCTAGGCTGCTGCCTTCAAATATTTTTGAGGGGCTGCGGTGTCTTCCATCCCACTATACTCCTTCTCTTGCTGAGTAATAGGCTGGAGGCACTGAATGGGCATTCCCTGTTCTTCTCCAATAATGTCAATGGGCTGAATGGCTTTCTCATATTCCTGTGACACCGGCGTGAGGTGCTGAATGAACTCTTATTTTACTGTGGCAATGCGCAGTGCCAGGCAGTGCTGTTACATGAATGTTACAGACACTTTAACAGCACATGCCTCAAAGGAGTCTGGGTCGTGCTGCACATGGACACAGGTCAGTTCAGGAGTTGACGGGGTCAAAGCATTCTGAACATTGTAGAATCTTCAGTGACCATCCCCACTTCTGATCTTATGGTGGGGAAGGTGGGGGAGGGGAGACATTGATAAAGCAGCTGAAGATGTTTGTGAAGAGGAAGCTACCTTGAGGATCTCTCACAGAGGTGACCCAGGACGGAGATGATGAACATATTCCTTTGTGCCATGCTTGACTCCAAACACTGGAGAGGTTACTGTGATTCCCATTAAGTCCAGTTTTGTTAAGCTCCTTGATACCAGCAGAAGTTAACCACTGCCTTGATATCAGAGCCAGTCATTTTTACCTGAACCCTTGTGTCAACTTCTTTTGTTCATATGAATAAGCCATGACATAGGAGCAGCGAGTGCTTTCTTCAAACAGGTGGTATTGAATGTCAGAATTTCTCTTCTCAAGAGTGTCCGGGGAGCGAGATGACTGAAAGTATTTGAAGAGGAGGTCGATGGATATTGACCAGTCACAGAGTTGAAGGCTATGAAGAATTGGGTATAAAAGAGGATTTGAGACCAAGAACAGATCAGTCATGATCTTCGTGAAGGGCAAGGCAGGCTTGGGGAGTGAATGACCTGCCCCTGTTTCTAATATTCACACATTCTGTTATTGGAAAGTTAGTGGGTGTTATTTTCATGAATGTTCTGTTATTGAATGTTGCAGCAGGGAGACCAGAGGATTTTGTGAGCCATTGATTGGTGAGGTATGTGGGCTGTATTTACAGTGAATTTGGGTCTACAACAAGACCAACAAATGAAGCACAAGTTGCAGAGAGGAGAAGTTCTGTACAGAGAGATGTGGGGCCTCTTTCATACCCAGCCTGGGCTTTCCAATTGCATTTCCCAAATCACCTCAAAGCGTGTGTGATAATCTTGAAGGGCTGAATGATCTCCTTTATTTCTGTGCACCAGTTTATAGTAGCAAGTAGCCTCCCACTGCTCCTGTCTAACAGGTTTGGTGTGCAGAATGGAACACAGGAACATGGGACTGAGGAGCAGGAATGGGTCATTAAATACTTTGAGCCTTCTCCACCAGGCACTAAGATAGTGGCTGATCGGGTTGTGGACTCAGCCCCATTTTCCTGTTTGTATCCCATTATCCGTAACTCACTTCCCTGTCAACTATTTAACTAAAGCAGCTTTCAATCAATGTGAACATAGGGGCACGATAAACTTGCAGTGAAGAGAATTCTGACTTGAAAGGTTCTTTTAGAATTTTTCGTCATGCCTCTTATAGAATCAGAGTCATGCAGAACGGAAACAGACCCGGTAGTCCAAACTGTTCACTCCGATCAGATATCAAATCTGATCCAATCCCATTTGCCAGCATTTGGCCAATATCCCTCCTCTTTCAGATTCTTTTTAAATGTGCGAGTAACCGCCTTCAGCACTTCCTCTGACAGCACGTTCTGTACACACACCACTCTCTGTGTGAAACATTTTCCCTAAGGTCCCTTCTAAAGCATTCGCCCTCTCGCCTTCAACCTATGCCCTCTTGTTCTGGGCTCTCATTCCCTGGGAAACAGAAAGTACCTGTTCGGAA
>NW_025212455.1:1323-6819 GCF_004010195.1 Chiloscyllium plagiosum | reverse complement strand
CCATAGAGAACACCAGGCTGGCTTCTCGGAGATGGAAGATGTCCTATTGAGACTTCACACAAGGCATAGGGCTTCAATCCTCACAGCGTGATAACCACGTTAAAGTCCCACATGTGTATCATAAGCAATGGAGCCAGGAGGAACAACGCGGAACAGTCTGTCTGTGCAGCCTCTGCTCCACTTATTCATCATGTTAGAACATCAATTAGGAGACTGTGAGGACTGCCCATGCTGGAGATCAGAGTAGAGAGTGGATTGCTCGAAAAATACAGCAGGTCAGGCAGCATCCGAGGAGCAGGAGAATCGGCGTTACAGGCATGAGCCATTCATCAGGAAGTAGCATCAATTACCTCATTCTGTCACTGTGTAAGTGCGTTGAGGCGGGAATGGCCTCCTCCTCTTCCTGTATAAGTGCCTCGATGGGCTGAATAGCCTCCCCTTGTTGCTGTGGAAGTGACTCAAGGGGCTGAATGGCCTCATCTTATTGCTGTTTAAGTGACTCAAGGGACTGACTGGCATCTTCCTCGTCCGATTGGACAGGGTCATGGGTCTGTTTGGGTTACCCCTGGTTCCTGTTGACAGCTCGATGTGCTGAAAGTGCGATGATGCTGTAGCTTCAAGAGGTTATTTTGTCCTGGTTTCTTTTCAGAGAGAGATTGAATAATCGTTACCAAGCTGGCTAGTTTAGACCACTTGAGTAAACAGCTAGGGAGGCCTTGGGTTCATTTTAATGCAGCCTGAATGGGTGTGGCCAGCTCTCACAGATTAGGATCTCTGGGAATTGGTTTCTCAGTAACATCAGAAACTATTGGCGTCTCCACAGTGTTGGAAGCTTAAGTGAATGTCTCCTGTCTGCTACTCTTTCTGAATTTTATCTTGATGCTGTTTTTTATTCCTGGATTGTAGAAATGTTTGTGACAATCTGTGTCCAAATATTCCTTTTTGCCAAGGGTTGTGCTTATGGGATTTTCGTATATAGGAACAGTTCATTCGTAATAGTTGGAAGGTCCATTATTCTGTTAACTTGTCCAATAGATTTAAGTTATTCTAGATTCCTCTTTCTTTGGTTTCATCGTATCTTTCATGTTTAAGTAGATGGTGTTTTGCTTCACACCGAGTAGTTTGACCTGTCACATTGTAAAGAGAGATGTGGGGCCTCTTTCATACCCAGCCTGGGCTTTCCAATTGCATTTCCCAAATCACGTCAAAGCGTGTGTGATAGTCTTGAAGGGCTGAATGATCTCCTTTATTTCTGTGCACCAGTTTATAGTAGCAAGTAGCCTCCCACTGCTCCTGTCTAACAGGTTTGGTGTGCAGAATGGAACACAGGAACATGGGACTGAGGAGCAGGAATGGGTCATTAAATACTTTGAACCTTCTCCACCAGGCACTAAGATAGTGGCTGATCGGGTTGTGGACTCAGCCCCATTTTCCTGTTTGTATCCCATTATCCGTGACTCACTTCCCTGTCAAATATTTAACTGAAGCAGCTTTCAATCAATGTGAACATAGGGGTAAGATAAACTTGCAGTGAAGAGAATTCTGACTTGAAAGGTTCTTTTAGAATTTTTCGTCATGCCTCTTATAGAAACAGAGTCATGCAGAACGGAAACAGACCCGGTAGTCCAATCTGTTCACTCCAATCAGTTATCAAATCTGATCCAGTCCCATTTGCCAGCATTTGGCCAATATCCCTCCTCTCAGATATTTTTTAAATGTGCGATTGTAACCGCCTTCAGCACTTCCTCTGACAGCACTTTCTGTACACACACCACTCTCTGTGTGAAACATTTTCCCTAAGGTCCCTTCTAAATCATTCGCCCTCTCGCCTTCAACCTATGCCCTCTTGTTCTGGGCTCTCATTCCCTGGGAAACAGAAAGTACCTGTTCAGAATGTATATGCCCCTGACGGTTTTATATACCACTATAATGCCACCCTTCTGCCTCTGACACTCCAGGGGGAAACACCTCAACCTAATCAACTTCTCCCTAAAGCTTAAACCCTCCAGTCCTGGAACATCCGTGTCAATCTTTTCTGCAGGCCAACAAGTTGTATGCAGTATTCTTAAAGTGGCCGCACCAACATCCTGTACAGATGCAACTCCTATATTCAATGCTCTGACTGATTTAGGCAAATGTGCCAAATGTGTTCTGAGCCACACTGACTACCTACAACTCCACTTTCAAGGAACAATGTACCTGCAGCCCTCGGTCCCTTTGTTCTACAACACTCCCCAGGACCTTACCATTCAGTGTATAATTTCTGCCCTGATTTGTCTTCCCAAAATGCAAAACCTCGTGTTTATCTAAATTAAACGTCATCTGTCACTCCTTGCACCATTGTCCCATTTAATTGTGGTCTTGTTATACTCTGAAATAATCTACTACACCACCTTTCTGATGTCATCTGTAACCTTACGAACTATGACCCCGATAGTCACATCCAGATCCCTGACATAAATGATGAAATGCAGTGAACTCAGTACCGATTCTTACAGCACAGTGCTGCTCACAAGCCTCCAGTCTGAAAAATACGCCACTTCTTTCAAGACAATTATGACGAGCTTCCTCTGTATCCCATGTGACCAAACCTTATTCATCTGCCTAACAATCGGAATGTTATGAACACCTTGCTGAGGTCCATGTGGACAATGTCTACCAAACTGCCTTCATCAATCTTCTTTGTCACCTCTTCATAAAACTCAATAAAATTAATGAGACATGATTTCCCATGCAGAAAGACACGTTGCCTACCCCGATCAGCCCTTACCTTCCCAAATGTATGTAAATCCTATCCCTCAGAATCATCTCTAACAACTTACCCACCACTGACATCAGGCTCACGGGTCTATAGTTCCCCGGCTTTTTGGGTCACTATTTCCCTTTCTAGTCACACTCCTCCACTGCTCACAACAAATGTTAAATATAACCAGGTTGGTGATATGGCCGATCATATCGGTCTCAGACTGGGTCAGGGTCAGTTGAAGGAACAAGTCAGGCTAGTTTGCTAGTTTTGTTAATCTGCTAAAATAGCACATTTATGATCCAGAGCAATTTTACTCAAACAATGATGGAAAGATGAATGGCAAACTGTTTGGGTATTGCAAATATATAATCCATATTTCTCTGTTTAAAAATATGAGACACACGCACACACACATACACACACACACACACACAAACACACACACACCACAAACACACACACACACACGCACACACAAACCGATAAACAGAATCTCTGCGATTTTAACTTGAAAGAACTTTGTCGATATCTTAGTGTAACTCACGACAAAAGTAAAAACTGAGAGATTGCACAAAAGTTATTCTAATTCTGAAGATATTCTACTCACACAGCTTCTAGCAATGGGATTTCATCCTGGAACAGTTGGATTTGGCTGAATTCCCTGATCATCAGGCAGGGAGGAGATTCCAATAGATTCTGGTCAGTGATCACCCAATGAGTAGCACGGTGGCTCAATGGTTATCACCGCTGTCTCATAGCATCAGGGACCTGGGTTTCATTCTAAACTTGGGCTAATGTCTGTGTGGAGTTTGTACATTCACCCCTTGTCTATGTGAGCTTCTAATGGGTGTTCCACTTTCCTCCCACAGTCCAAAGCTGTGCAGGTTAGGTGGATTGGCCATGCTAAATGGTCCATAGTGTTCAGGGATTTCTAGGTTAGGTGCATTCGTCAGGGGTAAATATAGGGGAACGGGTTGGAAAGGTTACTCTTTGGAAGGTTGGTATGGAGTTATTGGGCCAAAGGGCATGTTTCCACACTGCAGGGATTCTATAAAAATAAGAATGGTAACGATGACTGTAGAGTTTTTTTTTTAGCTCGCACACATTGCTGTGATGAGGAACAATGAAGGAGAGAGAGTGCAATAGGCCATTCCTTCTCAGGAAGATTACATTTTCTGCCTCTCGGTTGAATCACACAGTAATATCATCCTTTCCCAAACTGGACCATGTGAGGTCCCTTGCACATTGTCCAAACTATGTCTCCATCACATTCCCTGTTCCATGTAGGTGCATCATTGCTGCTGTCATACACAGAGCCATACCCTTAGCAGAAAATGGTCTCGGTCGCTTTGAAGATATGTTTATATGTTGCTGCGTCATTAAAAACTAAAATGTTTAAAGCATTCAGAATACCTATGTTAAAATGAATGCATTTTGAAAAAATACAGAAATTGATGGAAAAGCTCGGCAGGTCTGTCAGCATCCACATGCCTTTTCCATGCTGTAGTTGTACCAGCCTCCATCACTTCCTCTGGCAGGTCATTCCAGACGTACACCACCCTCTGCGTGAAATGGTGCTCCTTAGGCCTCTTCAAAATCTTGCCCCTCTCACTTTTAACCAATGCCCTCTAGTTTTGGACACCCCTAACCTGAGGAAAAACCCTGATTACTCTCCGCATCCATGACCATTCTGATTTTACAAACCGCTACTGTTGCGAAATGTGACTCCAATCAACACGAATACCTGTACTTTCAGTCATCCTTGGCCTAAATTCTGAAATTCAATACTGACACCTCTTCCTTCTCCATCAGGTCACAATTCTAAATCCATTTTAATCAGTTTGTTCAGATATATCATGAGAGACGTCTGTGGGATTTACACCTAGACCTTTGTGACTGGAGGGAGGGACACAAGCATCACTCGGCAAAACCCATAAAGCTGTAACATTATTCTCCTGTGTGTTTGTTCATCAGACTGTTATGACATGATGTGACATACCTCTTCAACAGACGTACACCACCCTCTGCGTGAAATGGTGCTCCTTAGGCCTCTTCAAAACCTTGCCCCTCTCACTTTTAACCAATGCCCTCTAGTTTTGGACACCCCTAACCTGAGGAAAAACCCTGATTACTCTCCGTATCCATGACCATTCTGATTTTATAAATGACCTGGAGGAGGGGTTAGAAGGTTCGGTGAGCAAGTTTGCGGATGATACGAAAGTCGGAGGAGTTGTAGACAGTGAGGAAGGATGTGGCAGGTTACAGCGGGATATAGATAAGCTGCAGAACTGGGCAGAAAGGTGGCAAATGGAGTTCAATGTAGCTAAGTGTGAGGTGATTCATTTTGGTAAGAGAAATAAAAAGATGGGGTACTGGGCTAACGGTGGGATACTTGGTAGTGTGTATGAGCAGAAAGATCTTGTTGTCCATGTACACAAATCTTTGAAAGTTGCCACCCAGGTAAATAGTGCAGTGAAGAAGGCATATGGCGTACTGGCATTTATTGGTAGAGGAATTGAGTTCCGGAGTACTGAGGTCATGTTGCAGTTGTATAAGACTCTGGTGCGGCCGCATCTGGAATATTGTGTGCAGTTTTGGTCGCCATACTATAGGAAGGACGTGGAGGCACTGGAACGGGTGCAGAGGAGGTTTACCAGGATGTTGCCTAGTATGGAAGGAAGATCGTATGAGGAAAGACTGAGACACTTGGGGCTGTGTTCACTCGAGAAAAGAAGGTGTAGGGGTGACTT
>NW_025212455.1:0-1064 GCF_004010195.1 Chiloscyllium plagiosum | reverse complement strand
CCATTATTGAACTACACAAAACACTTTGTGTTGTTAAACAAATGCAAGGTATTTGTCTTAACTGTACGATGTTGAGTACACGTGCTGTGCCATCGAAATTAACTATGACCATCTTTAATCGCTATTATCTGTACTCTGAAATATTAGGGAAAGAAAACCTGCAGACACACTCTGCACAATGAAGGGTCTTGAACAGACAGAGACAGAGAAAGACCATAATATCTGGCCCCAAAATACGGATCAGTGTTACTCACGTCTCATGTGTGACTGCCCTCTTCCTCAAACGATGAAATGATACAAGGCAGCGGATTACTGTCCAGCCTCTCCTCCCCAGTGACTGTGTCTACAATCAGTCCCTCATCCCCCTAACAACACAAGGTAACCCAAGCGCAGGGTCTTTGTGAAAACAAAAGCCGGAATCAAGGCATCCTGCAGAGGGGAAGGAATTTTAAAATTAAACGGGGAAGGTGAGTAGGTGGTAATATCACTCACTGGGTCGAAGAGTGGCACGTGGAATTTAGTTTGGATTAATGCGAGCTATTGGATTTGGTAAATCAAACAAGAGCAGGACCTATACAATTAAAAGCAGGGCCTTTGGGAGTGTTTTGGAACAGAGACCTAGGCCGTCAAGTATAGTCCTTTAAAATTTGCATCTCATATAGATAGTGTGGTTAAGAAGGTGTTTAGCACACATGTCTTCATTGGTCAGACCTTTGAGTATCGGAATTGGGACGTCATGTTGTGGTTGTACAGGATATTGGCGAGACCTCTTCTGGAATACTGTGTCCCGTCTGGTCTCCCTGCCTCCTCATTCCATAGGCATACCACCCTCTGTGTGCAAAGGCTGCCCTTTAGGTCACTTTTCAATGTTTCCCTCTCACCTGAAAACTATGCCCTCTAGTTTTGGTTTCCCCAACACTGATAAAATACATTGACTTTTCACTTTAATGTTATTGACCATGATATTATTAAGCTGGAGAGGGTTCAGAAGAGATTAATCTGGATGTTGCATGGAATGGAGAGAGTGATCCATAAGGAGAGGTTGGGTAGGCTGGGACATTTTT
>NW_025212454.1:18978-26807 GCF_004010195.1 Chiloscyllium plagiosum | reverse complement strand
GGCTACCTATGTGTGGAACCGCACGAGATTGGAGGGATACGAAACAAAAAATTCTTCTCAGTATTTAACGCGGAGGAGGTTACATCAGCGAGAGAATGAATAAATATATAGTGATACATTAAAAAGTGTCTATATTACAAGGAGGTGTTTGACATTTTAAAACACATAAAGGTGAACAAATCCCTGGGACCTGATCAGTTGAATCCCAAACGTTTGTCAGCATTTTGATGATGTGTTTGTGTCATTGATTTCCACAGGTGAGGTGTCAAAAGACTGGAGGGCTGCTAACATATTGTCATTTTTTAAGAAAGTAAGAAAAAAACTGGTAACCACAGATCGCTGAGCCTGACGTCAATGGTGACTAAATTGTTGGAGGGGCTTTTGTGGGAAAGGATGTGTATGCATTTGAAAATACAAGGACTGAAGATGGCTTTGTATATTGGAGATCACGTCTCACTGACTCGGTGTAATCTTTTGACAAAGTGATGAAGATGATTGATGAAGGCAGGAGAGTGGATGTTGTCTTTACGGAATTCAGTAAGAAAACCAAAATGTTCAACATGGTAGACTGGCTAACAAGGTTAGATTGCCTGGAGTCCAGGGAGAGTTTGCCATTTAGATCCAAAATTTTCTTGAATATTGCAGACAGGCCGTGAGAGTGGACATTTGTTCATTAAATTTGGAGACCTGTGACCAGTGGCGTGCCGCAAAGATCAATAGTGGGTCCACTGCCTTTTGTTACTTATACAAATCATTTGCATTTGAGTATATAAAGAATGGTCAGTATGTTTGTAGATAATAACAAATTTCGTCGACCGTGAAGAATGATCTCTCAGACTATGGTGGGACCTTGTTTAGGTGAGCCGCGGAGTGGCAGATAGAGTATATTTTAGTTTCATGTGAGGTGTTGCATTTTGGCAAGACAAATCAAGGCAAGACATGATAGAACTCCATAGAAAGTATCGAATACCTACAGTTAGGAAGAAGGCTTTTCGGGCCCATGGAGGCCACACCGACCCTCTAAACAGTATCCCACTGGACAAACTCCTACCCTATCCCTCTGAGCCTGCATTTCCCATGGCTAATCCACCTCCCCTACACGACCCTGGGTGCGGTGCGCAATTTAGCATGGCCAATCTACCCTTACCTGTGTATCCTTATACGGTCGGAGTAAAACATAGCAACCGCAGGAAACTCCTGCAGACACGGGGAGAATGTACAAACTCCACACAGCCAGTGATTCAAGGATGGAATTAATCCCAGGTCGCTGCCCTGTGAGGCAGCAAAGCGAGCCTCGTGGTGCAGGTTCTCCGTTCCTTGAAAGTTCTGTCACAGATAGCGAGCGCAGTGAAGAAGGCATTTGGTGATCTTCCCTTTATTGGTGCGTGCTTTGAGTCAAAACAGTTGCATGACAAAATCTGTACAGGACATTGGTTTGGCCACTTTTGTAATATTGTCTTTAATTCTGGTCACCCTGCTGTCGGAAAGGCGTTGTCAAACTTGAAAGGTGCGGAAGAGATTTAAAAGAACGTTGCAAGTGTTGGAGGGTTAGAGTTGCAGGGAGAGTTTGAATAGGCTGTAAAGAGGTTTATAAAATCATGAGGGGCATAGATAAGGTAAACAGTCAATGTCTTTTCCCAGGATAGACGAGTCCAAAATTAGAAGACAAAGGTTGAAGGTGAGAGGAGAAAGATTTAAAAAGGGACATGAGGGGCAACATTTCCACACAGAGACCCCTGTATGTATGGATTGAACATCCAAAAGAGGTGGTGGAGGCAGGTACATTTACACCATTTGAAAAGTATTTAGATGAGTAGATGCATGGGAAGTGTCTAGAAGGAGATGGGCCACCTGCTGGCAAAGGGAACGAGATTAATTTAGGATATTTGGCGGTATGGATGACCAGACCGAACGATCTTTTTCCTTGCTGTACATCTCTGAGAGTCTATTGACTCTTCAGTGTATAACACTGGAACAGGAGGAGGCTATTCAGCATCTGAATTCTGCCAGTCGGCTTGTTTGCTCAATTACTGAGAGTCAAATACAAAAATACATCATTCAGAATTTGATGATGTTTTACAGAAACAGCAGAAAGGCCTTTAGTCAAGAAAAGCTGTAAAGAATGTGAAGAGGCCATTCAGTCCCTCACCTCAATTCCACAGGAGCAGCAGGTGAGCACATAGCTATTGGAACCGGTAACTCAGGAGCAGGAGGAGGTCATGTATTTTCACAAACTTGGGATCAGGAGGGAATCATTTCACTGCTTGAAACTGGGACACAGGAACAGGAGACTCAACTGTTCGAGACTGGGACACAGGAACAGGAGGAAGTCACTCAACTGCTCAAAACTGGGGCACAGGGAAATCTGGAGGCTACTGAGGCCCGAGGATCCTGTTACGCAGGAACAGGACGAGGTGACTCACTCCCCACCAGTATGGGACACTGGGAGAGATGGGGAGTTCGCTTGGAACAAACAGAAATATATGAATAAATTGCATCAGTGGTCTATTCAATCCTGCCCCAACATTCACTAAGACCACGGCTGATCTGATGGTGATTCCCTCATTCCATTTTACGGAGATTGTCCTCTCTGCAGCCTCTGCTCCATTTTTCGGTCATGTTGCCGACACAGATTCTGTAACAACAGTTACCATGACTCACCCAGAGGGATGGGTCTAACCGGATGAGTCAGGATTTGAAGAGTCCAATCACACGAATTAAAACACAAAATAAAGGCATTGCCAGTTCTCTCACATTCGCAATCCAACTCACATAATCAGCCCATCCATTACATATTCAGGTTGGAGCACTGTGTAGATCCGGCTCGTGTCTGCTGAATGCAACCCAGCAATATCCAGAATGGAACTCTGTGCAGCCCACACCAATGCTGGATCTATAATCCTGGCCTAAATGTCCAGCGTGGGGAGCTGTGCAGTCCGCACTGGTTCATTCATATATAAACCCAGGCTGTTCCATTGTTCGGTAACACTGTGTTAGATCGCTGCCCGGTGTGGGGAAACTTGCAGCCAATTTTAGAACTGACAGGATGTGCAGCTCCCATCAATTTACAGCTCCATATCTCCACTGTGCCTTGACAAGGGATGCTGCGAATGTGAAAGTCACTGCGAGGAAGAGATGTAAATAGAAACAATTTAAATACCAGTAGTTCTGATGAAGGCGCGTATCACTCTAGTATTTAAAGATGAAATAACTGAGATAGTATCCAATGAGACTTTGTAAATGATGCACACAACGATGGTGATGTTATCGTGGTTGTACTATATGCCTTCAAATAATCAATGGGAATTAGAAAAACAAATATGCAGGGAGACTGGCGAGACTTGCAGGAGCAATAGGGTTGTCATAATAGGTGATTTTAATTATCCTAACATAGACGGACACTTTCAGAGGGTTAAAAACATAAAGGGAACGTAATTTGTTAAGTGTGTTCAGGATTGTTTCCACAAGCAATATATAGCGAATCCTACTCGGAAGGGACTAACTCGACCTACTGTTGGGAAATAGGGATGGATAGGTGACGGAGGTAAAGTGGGAGAGAATTTTTGGAAAAGTGACCAGAGCTGTATTAATGTTAAAATAGGTATGGTAGGGACAAAATTGGTCCACAGATTCAAGTTCTAAATTGGGGCAAGGCGAATTTTGTTGGAATTAGGCAGGGGATTACAGGGCTTGATTGGAGAAGTGTGTTTCCAAGTAAAAGGATCGCGGGAAAGTGGGAGGGCTTCAAAAGTGAGATAGCTCAAGTTCAAGGTCGATATGTTCCTGTAGGGGGGAAGGAAAAGTGCGGCTGGAAGAGAGAACCCTGGATGACAAGAGATATTGAGGCTCTGACCAGAAAGAAAGGAGGCGTTGCTCAGGTACAGGCAGCTGGGACCAAGGGAATATTTGGAGGTACACAGGGGATACAGAAGTTTACTGATGAAGGAAATCACCAAGGCGAAAAGGGGGTATGAGATAGTCTTGGCTGAACAGATTAGGATGAATCCAAATTCAGTATAGTGAAGAAAAAGAACAACTATAGAGAGAATACGACGCCTTACAATCCAAAATGGACATGCATGTGTAAAACGTCAAGAGATGCGTGAGGTCCTCAATTTCCCTTCTGTGTTTATTATGAAGGAAGACATGAAGACCTGTGACCTTTAGGAGGTTAGTTGCGATATCTTGGTACAGTCCATATCACAGTAGAGGTGCTGTTGGACATATTAGAATGCACAAAGTCAGATAAATCTCTTGGTCTTGGCCAAATATATCTAAGAGCACTGCACGAGGCGAGAGAAGACAGTTCAGGGGCAAGGTCCCGGAAGACTGGGCAGTAGCAAATGTCGTGCCCTTATTCAGAAGGGCTGCAAAGAAAAGCCTGGGAAATATAGACCAGTATGCTTCACGTCTGTTTCTGGACGCCACTTGAGAAGGTATGCAGATATAAGATATGCATGCATTTGGAAAGACAGAGTTTGACTTGCAACAGTCAGCATAGCTTTGTGCCTAGCAGATCATGCCTGACAAACTTTGACAGAGTTTTTGAGGAAGTGACCATAAAGGTTGACAAGGGCAGGGTGGTAGGCATATTCGATATGGATTTCAGTAAGGCCTTTGATAAGGTTCCACAGGGTAGGCCGCTCTGGAAGGTTAGATTACATAGACTCCAATGTAAACTGGCAAATTGGCGACACAGTTGGCTTGACGTTATGAAGCAAATGGCTACGGTGGAGGTATGCTTGTCGGACTGGAGGCCTGTGACAGTGATCGGTCCTGGGCCCATTGAGGTTTTTTTTATCTATATCAATGATTTGGACCAGGGTGCACAACGCAAAGTTAGTAAGTTTGCAGATGTCACAAAATTAGGAGACATCATTTACAGTGAGGAACATTATCAGAAATTGCAGCAGTACCCTGATCAGCTGGGGAAGTGGGCTGAGAAATAACAAATGGAGTTTAATATAGATAAGTGTCTTGTATTTCGGAAAGTCAAATCCAGGTAGGAATTTAATGACGAATGATAGTGCCTTAGGGCGTGTAGTGCAACAAACGGACGTTGGAGATCAGGTGCACAGTAGTCTGAAATTTGAGTCACAGATACACAGGACAGTGAAGAAGGCTGTTGGCACATTGGCCAACGTATTGAGTGTAGACGTTGGGACGTTATGTTGCAGTTGTACAGGATGTTGGTAAGGCTGTATTGGAGTATTGTGTTCAGTTTTGTTCAGCTTGCTCGAGAAAGGATATTATTGAACAAGAAAGTACGTAGAACAAATTTCCAAAGATGTTTCCTCGGCTAAAGGCTCTACGTTATAGGCAGAGGTTGGACAGGTTAGAACTTATTTATTTACATCGTAGGAAACTGAGGGGTTTCTTATATAAGTGTAGCCCTTATAAAATCATGAGAGGTGTGCATGGGGTGAACGCTTCAAAATTTGTTCCCAAGGTTGTGGAACCGAGGACGAGAGGATATGCATTAATGTTTGGAAAGGATAAAAAATATAAAAAGGAAACTGAGGGGCAACTTTTTTACACAGAGTGTGGTACGCATATGGACGGAGCTGTCAGTGGAAGTGATTGAGGTGGGTGTAATAACAAGATTGAAAAGGCATTTGGACAAATACACAGATAGGAAAGGATTAGAGGGATACTGAACAAGAGCAGGGGAATGGGGTGAGTCTGGATGGACATTTTGGTTGGCATGGACCAGCTGGGCCAAATGGCCAGTCACACTGGCAGTCTCGTGCAATATGACTGTAAATGAGTGTTTTGGGGTGAAGACAGGGTAGGGGGGAGACTGAGATAAAATGTCATGGAAGAATATGTTCACAGATTCAGAATGCTGAAATGAAGACATTTCGATAGTATCATGCAACACGGGTCAGTATTATGAAGTATGATGAGTGAAAGAGATATCGCTGTGAGTTCAGGCGATGGAGAGTTTTGGATGAGCATTTGTTCTGCAGCTTTGTAACTGGGAGTGAGGAATGCAGAGTCCTCGCCTCACTGGGCTGAATCTAACAAAAAAAAAACTGTCTCAAGGACATTTTTATTGAGTGTGTCAGAGGGGTTGTCTGCACGAGGCTGAGCTAGTTTCCTGGTGCGATCTTACCAAACCTCATCTCATTAACTACACATCCACTTCATAGTGTCCCTGTAGCCCGATTCTCCCACTCATTATGACTGGAGGTACTCACACTCGCCCGGATACCCCTGGATATTCCGTAATCCCTGACACTGGTGACATCTTTTAAAGATCAATGGGCACATGGTTGCACTTTCTCAATTTGGAGCTGCCCTGCACATTTTCCCCAAGCATGGCAATGAAGGGGAAATTACACTACGGTTTGTCGAAAGCAGCACGGAGGTCCTGGTGGATGCGCTAGTACAAAATGGGACCATTCTCTTCTCAGATGGGACCACACTACCAGATCCACCGAGCATAGGCTGAGCTCACCACCCAGCTCAGTGCAGTTTCTGGGGTCTGAAGAAATGTCCAGCAAAACAGGACAAGCATCAATAAGCTTCCCCACTCTGTCAGGATAAGGGTCACCATATTTTCTCTGCTCCCTCACACTCACTGTATATCTGTTATAGCACCGACCCCTGAACAAGGCTCATGCTCCACCACTCACACTATTGCATGCAGCACCTTACCTCTCTTCCTCTCGTGCCTTTCAAATCCCCCCTCCCCCACATAGTTAGAGAATATTCTGCAGAATGACAATTATGGAATGTTCCAGGTATTGTTCCAATGTATTCCAGTTTCAGGAAAACAGCTGTGCCCCAGTGCGTAACACGTAAGAGCATGGATTAGAGATGTACGTTTTTCAAATCACACACAATTAAAATCCATCATGAGGCCATTCAGTACTTCAAATATGCTCCAACGTTCAATTCGTTTGGGGGTGTTCTGATGACTTTCTCAGCTCCATATTACAGGAACCTCCAGTCATTCAAACCCCAGGTTCCTGTTGCCGAGCAGACGATTCTCAGACACTTCATACCACGGGTTTCTTCTAGCATGTGTTCAGAAGGCATTTCTCATGGGGGCAGTCTTCTGACAATATATTTCATCTAATATATGAATTCATGCAACAGTCAGCATGCTTTCTACAGACCAATCAAAAACATGCACTTATTTTATGGTTATCGATATCCAATCACAATTAGTCATTCTGGTTATTTCACTTGTCTCACCTTATTGTATTCAACCAAAGACAGCTTCCAAACACTTGTCTCATTATAAATATAATTTCTAGCAGAGAACATTTTTCTCTCACATCCACCTTTACCCTTGTCATTAAAATTTCTCTTGCCATTTTTTTGTGACTGATTCTGTGTGCAATATTACACAGTCTCCCACTCAGTTGGCTGGATGTTTGGTTTGTGATGCAGAGGGAGGCCATCAGCGCAGGTTCAATTCGCCACACTGACAGAGGTTTCCATGAAGGGGATGCTCTCTCAACCTCACGTCATCACCCATGTGGGGACCTTCAACGTAAACCACCATGAGTGGTCTCTCTAATGAGAGTTATTTGGGACTCTAATCTATCAATGTTAGCATTTTAATTTTTTAACAATTTTTTTATTGAAAAAGATACTTTATTATTATATTAAACCAATAACAAAACAACTCAAATAACTGAACAAAATTAAACACACGTGCATGTACATACAAAATAAGTTAAAGTCGCTAAATGGACAGAAGAAAAACAGAAAAGTAAATAATAAATAATAAATAAAAAATACGGCTCAGCTTAACAAAATGATAGCTCTCGTTCTTCGAGAGCATCAACTGATACACATTCATACGTTCATAATTC